>NW_020837955.1:8279710-8385127 GCF_003676395.1 Aethalodelphis obliquidens | reverse complement strand
TATATATATATATATATATATATATATATATATATATATATATATATGGTTTTACACACCTCCCAAGATCTCTGAGATCCTTCCCAACATCTTAAATTTGGAGTCAGACTGGCCAGGAGTCAAACTTCCTATATTGAACTCAGTTCTACCACTTACTAGCTGTGTGACCTTGGATAAATTACTTAAACTCTCTGTTTACTGGTCAATAAAATGAGGAAAATAATACCAACTCTAAAGGGTCGAAGATGAAATGATTTAAACATATAAAGAGCTTCACATAGCACTTAGCAAATAATGTCAGTATCTATGGTGCCTAATATTATAATTAATAATTCCAGTCTTTAATTCAGATATTATATTCTCCAAAGCAAAAGGCATAAATATAAAATCCTGACTTAAGTGAATGCAACCCTACATTACCAGGACAGATAGGAGTCAGGGTGGCTTAAATAAATAAAATGTATAAGTAACCCTCAAAATGATTGGTCAGAATTTTAGCATCCTTCCTTGTTCACCATCTAGAAGAGTGTTAATGAGCAGTACAATCACTAATAGGCAGCAATCTGAGGAGATTAATACAATCTGCAACTCTAGAAATGTGATGGCCAATGACCATAATTACATAGCTTTAAATATCTCATTAAAGAAAACAATCCGACTCATCCAAAAAGAAAACAAGTGAACAAACTTTTGCATCACATGGAATTTATATGTTCAAGGATTGTATTGTTAGGATCCTTGAGTAACAAACACTAATATAATGCATAATGCCTTTAAAGGCTCTTTTACAAAAGATGCAGAAATATTATTCCGTATAACTGTTTGTTACATCAACTCTTTATAAAAGATAGGAGCATAATATGAAATTCTGTAAATAATTGGGATGGGCCTGGGGTCATAAATCCAGTCACCTTGTCTTCACTTAGGGGAGTACATGATTATTCCAACTAAGCCATAGCCATGTAATTGACCACACAAAATATCTGCTTTTGGATTTGAAACATTGTGCAATTATTTGTCCTTAAAGTTGCAGAAAATGCAATCCAGATAGGTAACACTTTATAAGTTGCACAAAAAAGGACTAGGGAGAAGAAAAAGAGACAAGGGGGAGAAAAGGAAAGGAAAAGACCTGGGATGATGAAAAACTGTCAGGTTTCCAGTTCAAGCTATTTCTTTAAAATATCAACTCCAGAAACAGAGCTTTCAGATAAGACAGCAATCATCATCTTAAAATAACAAGCAGTAACCAGTTACAAAATTCATAATATTGGTTTTTTTGTGTTATAGACATAGTCATTTGTAATTCAATTATGTAACTGACGCTGTCCATATGAATCTGTTAAGGCAATTTAATAAACAGCAGTCAAATGCTAATTACAAATATCGATCTCACTATTACAGTGATGCCACAGAATGTTACATGATTGTAATATCAAATCTTTTTCCTTGCTCTCTCAGAAAGGAAAAAATATATGTGTGTGTGTGTGTATATGTATATATATACACATATATATGTATGTCTGTAATGTATAAATGTACTTACATAAAACATATGTACATATGTATACATAAAAATGAATATCATATGTTGTCATTTAAAGTAATAGGCACAAATTATAAAATAGATTACTCTTATTTCACGTAATATTTGCCACTTTTAAAAATCGGTTTTCTTTAGAAAATGAGATAACTCAGTCCATTTTGTAAGGAGAACATTTGCACATAAAGTAAAAACAAACAGATCCCTTCAGCCTCTGATTTCCCTATCAAGCTATCCTCAATGGGAAAGATTTACATCCACGATAACACTTGTCCTCCCACTTGCCAAGCAAGTGAACTCAGTCTGAAAATCAATGCCAGAGACAGAGGGAAAGTGGAAAAGCAGCTAAATATGTAACATCAAAAATAAACCTTTAAAATATCCTAAGGAGTATATTACTGGGAAAAATATATATCTTATGGAAGTTTTCTTCAGAAAAACTGAATTCACAATATTTTATTTATATGTTTTCCATTCTCAGTTTATTCGATCAAATAATTATTTACAAATATGTATTGGATGCTTCTGTGTGCTGGGCACTCTGCTTGGAAATGAGGATTCCATAGTTTCTGCCCTCATGAAACATAACGTTTATGAAGTCTGCTCAAATGAGAAATTCTGAAGGAAATTGATACATGAGGCTCTGTTGGACTAGCGACTTGGAGTCAAGTATGAGTCCTCATAAATATAAACAGACGCATTGAGTATAGAGAGCAACAGCTCACATGTATGATCAAAACTGGGGAGAGTCATGCTGCCTCATGACGATATTATGATCTTTTAAAAGGATGCTTTAGACCTGGGACCTTTTGTCAACATGAATCTAATAATCTTCTTTCTTCAGGTGAAGAAATGAAAAATGGGGACTATGGAACATTTAAATCCATGAAAAAATCAGAAACTTTAGCATAGCCTATTATTTACCTTTCTCCTGGGGCTGCTAAAAAGTTTAATAAATACAAATAAGTTGTGAAATGTCCAAGAAGCAGTGAGCAAAAGGATAAAGAAAGTCTAGAGCCTACAGCTGCCTGGCATTTCTGTAATTATAAACAATTCCAAACTGCAGATGTGTAGAGCATCCACACTAAGAAGTGAGTCTTGAACATTACATCTGCAAGTCTCTTCTTGTGCCAACATTCCACCTTTGTGTTCTGCCTGCCCTGCCCTCTGAGCGTGGTATTTTCACTTGTGGTATTGGCCTAAACGTGTGGCTGTCAGGCTGAGATTTACAAAAGATCTTCAGGCTGTCCAAGAGTTCCTCCAGAACACAAGAGCCAGATGTGTTGGTGACTGAGTGTAGTTTGGATCCACTATTAGGGGGAGAAGAGGGGAATGAGAATCAGATGACTGTTTATGATGAATAAATGTATGGATCTGAAATGTACAGGGTAGAGATGAGAACAACAGAAAAACTGAGAGGCTGCCATCATTGCTGCCAATTTAGAAAGGCAATAGCAAGGGAAAACCCTCTGTTGGCTTTGTAAGGAGGTGAGGAAAGCCAGTCTACCTCAAGGAGGGAAAAATCAGCAGAGGTGCACAGGTAGGAACTGCCACAGTCCCTCTGACCTCTTCACTAACAAAAGTCAAGTAACTTGGTATGTAGCTATCGTGTAATGAAGGCACTGCTGTATTAAATGTAATGACGTCTAATTTTTGCTATTTGTAATTATGATTCCTTTAAGTGATGGCTCTTCTGTCTGCCAAGCACCTAGGAGAGATTAGATGCCCGTTTGAGAGTGAGAATAAGGAGAGCTAAATTGTCTTGCTTAACTGAGGAAAAAATTTCAGACACTCTGAGACTAAGGGGAGGGCGAGGAGCAGAGAAGGGAAAGAGGAAAGAGAATACTACATAGAGTAGTAGAGACTCTGGCTTGACCTGAGGGATTGCTGTGTAGACTTGTAACTTGTTTGCTATATAATTTACTTTGTGACCCTCCTCCCACAAGTCCCTACCACCTCAGTATAGTTCTGGATTGAGCAATTGTTTTAAATCGATGGGTGCTTTTTATTGGAGAGTTATTTTGTAAATCAACATAGTCCAGACACTTTTTGGAGTATCTAGGGTGAAATTATTAGGAACTTTATGGTTTCTTCACATTAGTTCTTGTGCAGAGATTTGGAGTCTGCTGTCTCTATGGAGAAACCTCACATCTGTTTGAGAACCTTATTTTGAATGCAGACAGAACTCCTCACCAGCTGGACCTCAAGTAAAGCAAGCTCAACTTACTGTTTCCATAATACCTGCAACCAGGTCAATCTGTTGAGGGAGCTGGAAATTGGGAAAATGCTCTCTCTATGGGACTGAACGTTTTGAAGTATCTTGAAGTTAAGTCCTTACTGCAGCCTGAAGTGAAGCTGTCAACACCCTGGGTTTTAAGCCAGGGCTCAAAATGATGTGCTCTGCTCTGCTTCCCAGACAAGGGCCTGGTTTTCATCATTCTGGAGGCATCTCAGAACCTCTGCAGATTGAGAATAGTCTTGTAAAACTGTGTAACTCTCAGACAGCTTGTGAGCCTCAGGTCCTGGGAGACAGTAAAGACTTGTTGAACTAGATGAGAGCTTGACAAGTCTTCATTCTGGTCCATTTTTATCTGGGACCACAACAACACTATACCAAAGAGATGGAAACTTTCCTTTGCCTAGAGCTCCCTCAGAAAAGATTTCACCATTTTTCTCACTGTCAAGAATTCTTCCTCAGATCAATCTGAATGTCTCATGGGCTAAAGAGTTGATATGCCCTGTTTGCAGAGCTGCTGCTTTCTCCAGATTAGCAGCTCTCTCCTTTAGCAGGAATACATGCCGCTATCACACATGCTATCCATGAATTGATCCCTCTTATCTCCATCAAGATTGAAAATATAAGAGATAGACTCTAACATCGTGGCATAACAGGAGTGTGTATTCGGTGCTCAGGAAATATTTGCTGAGCCAGTCGTCCTTTATGCAGCTCTGAGATGCCCTTCCCTTGTTCCGAAATAACATTGAGAATTAACACTTCAGCACTGGTCACCCACTTAGCAGGCAAGGAAAAGTAATGGTAGTCAGCAAGTTGTTCACCCCTAAGACAACCTAGGTATCTGTTACTACTGCCCTCTAAATCATATAAAATGAATGAGCTCTCCAGTTGCCAAACCTGCAAGCTGTTGAAAAAACACATGTGAGCTATTGGCGATTAGAAAGATCAGAAGCCTCTTTTGGAGACCCTGTCCCATGCCTATTACATGGGGAATACTTGACTACATAGTATCAGAGGTGTTGCCAGTAAGACCTGGAAGTTTTATCAAGCTGTCTTCCCAAAGAGATCCAAGTATTCTTGGTAACAAGTTTACCGTGGTCTCTAGGGAATATGCATCTGCTTTGAATGATGCCCTGTAACACAGACCTTGATTTCTAAGGTTACACTTCAAAGGATCCCACCATTCTTTTTGTGAAAGATTTTTTTAAATACTTGGTTGAAGAACAACTGTGCTCCAGCTGAGATATTTAACTTAGAAAATATGTGAGAAGCTCTGCAAATGTGCCATTTCTCTTCCATGGTTTAGCAGTTATCTCTTTTTTGTATCTCAATGGAATTAAAATGATATCTTGCATAGGAACCCTGCCACAAATGATGAGTTCATATTAACGCAAGCTTGGTAAGTGGTGAATTCCTTATTGTATAATTCATGATTTGGCTTTTATTATCATGGATGGTCAAAAGTAACCAGTGTTATCAAGTATGGTTCTGTTCCATGGTTCCATGGACTTTGCAATCACACAAACCTAGTTTCAAATTATAACTCTATACTTAGAATTAGGTTGAACTATATTATATTGCTGTCTTTGTAATTTAAAATATTCAAATACCAGCATTTTCATGTGATTCAACCTAATAGCTCTGTAACCATGAGTTAAGTTTCTCAGTCTCTCTGAGCTTCACTTATCTGTACTGTAAGGTTAACAGTGTCTCCCAGAAATGTAATAAGGGTTGAATAGTATATCCAAAACTCCTAGCCCCATGCCTAGCACACCGGAGGCACATAGTAAATTCTGTCTTTACAGTTGTTGTCACATAAATTATTTTATGGTTTCAGTCTATCAGCTATATAAACTTTTTTTCATTTTGAGAAAGAAAAAAGGGAAGGATAATGCCAATAGTGCAAGTTTAGTTAAATTATATTATCTTCTGTTAAAAATAAAAACACTTACACGTTAGGGCAGTTAAACAATATCTCATTTCCCGAATAAGGTGTTAAACTCAGAGAACATTAAATTAAATGTGGTTCTTCTTTCTTTTTATGGAATCTCAAATCCCTTTTTGAATAATTCCCCCAAAATTTACACTCCAGCATATCCGAGAGGAGTTAGATACTATGAAGTAAGTTGTCAGCAAATCAAAGCTGAGACTAATTCAAGAGCAGGTTTCAAAGTGTGACTGCAGAATCTCACCACAGGAAATCGCTTCATTGTGCTTCATAAATGCTTTGCATCACTTAGCATTTTTAACTCTGTCCAGAATCACCAATCCATCATTTTGCCCAGATGTGACATTACTGAATCAATTTAGCCTAAAGAGTCGTTTGGTTTTATTACCAATGACTTTCTTGTTATTAAGTGAGCTGAGAAGGCTTTGATATGCCCTTTAAGATCGTATGTGGACCCTGCTATTTTTAATAATCATTGCCCCTACAGACTTCATATATGTGCTCATTTAGATAATGAGAAGCATCTACATGTACTGCACAGGACCTTGAATTCCCTGCATAATATGAATGAATATTAAACATCGGAATCTGAAAAGAATCTATTGAAATTCCATTAATATTTATAACTGCTCTGTGGGACTAGGGGAATTCTTCAGTATAAAATATTCCAAATTCATGTTTGTAAGAATGAAGCATCTTTGAATTTAAAATATAGTTTTCCTCACTGAAATAGATTTCTATTATACATATACCTAGTGAATTCTTTGTTCTTGATATTCTATATCCCTATTTAAAAGAGTCAGGAAAGGCATTTTAGAACCTTGGGCTCATTTGAACCTAACCCACTCTTTTTTATTAAACATAAAATGCCTGTTTGTTCCCTTTTCCACTATCTATATTCATAATATTGGTTTCTTAGGAGTAGCTCACAATATCATAAAGGATATTGTTAAAAGGATTATAGTCCCTTTGATTTAAGAACTTTGGCCAAAATACCCAGATTCAATTTTTTTTTCCTGTCAAAATATAACAGGAAGGATAATTTCACTGGTCTTATTAGTAAAGGAGATAAGAATGTCTACAGTAAACCAGTAAATTTCCTCTATCAAAAGCACCAGAAATATTGTGACACATCGTAAATAAAAACTTCATCTGATTAGTCTCAGTCTTTCAAATTCAACATTTCATAATGTCAAGGCAAAACTTTCTCTTTAACGCACCAAATGAACTAGAGCAAAGTATTGATATTTGGCCAAATCCTCCAACCCAGAGATATATTTCTTCTGGTCATGGTATCCTTTTGAGCAGTTAAAAGTCTAAAGCTGAACCCAATTACGCAACTACAGTGATAAAGTGATATCCTTAGAGCAGACCAGTATGCTTGCCCAGTTTCAGGAAAAGAGTCCAATCATAATACCACTCAACACACAAAATTTCATATAGGGCATGATGCTGAGTAGGCCAGAATAACGATGTATAATAAGGGATGACTGCTTATTGCTGGTGAGTGTTGGGAAAGTGGCACATTTTAGTTGACTGTCATCATAGAAAACCAGGGCTTTCTTACACACTGTGGAAGAACTCCAGCGAGGTCTGGAACACCAAGTGCGAGTCAGGACAAATCCCCTGCTCTGGGGACCTGGGTAGGCCCAATTAGAGGACTATTGAAACTCTTCCATCTTTCCTTTTGGCAGTGCCAATAAAAGCTGCAACAGGCTGAAAATTTCCTTGTGTCTCATGATAAATAGATGTTTTCCTAAAACTTGGGAGGTCTTAGGCAAAGAAAAAACTTCTCCCAAACAGATCCTGAAATATAATCAGTCCCACTAAATGTGGCCCCATTCGCTAAATGGGTAGAATCTATGGAATTTTTAAAGGAATTACTGCAAGGAACTTGGAGGAAAGATTATTCCAGCCCTGGAAAGCAAGTAGAATTCAGAATATGATTGCCAGAGTTATTTTATTCCTTTTTTTAAAATATATATATAATCAAACTTAACATGTGGAGCGCTGGCTCTTGATTGCCTGCCTTGGAAATTCAGCACTTGTTCTCTGTTTCTAAAAATGGAGCTACCAGTCTCCTAGCTCCTTGAGCCCCAAATCAGGAATCATCCTTGCTTTTTTTTTCTCTTTCATTGAACTCACTTCTCTTCATCACTGCTGTCACAACCCAAGCACCATCTTATTTTAACTAGTCTCTCCATACTTGCCCCTTTCCAGTTCATTTGTCACATCGCCAGAATGATCTTCTTCAAACACATCTGTTTATGCCATTCACTTTCCCACTTAAAGCCCTTTATTGCTTTCCCTTTGATTATAGGATTAAATCTCAGATCCTTATCATGCCCTACAAGATCCTGAATGATCTCATACAGGGGCCACAAACTTCTTCTATAAAGGCTAGCTAGTCAGTACTTCAGACTCTGTGAGCCATACGGTCTCCTGTTGCAGCTTCTTAGCTCTGCTGGTGTCACACAAGATATAAACATTACATAAAGGAATGGGTGTGACCATCTTCCAGAAGAGCTTTATTTCCCAACACACGTGGAGGCCAGATTAGTTTGCCAGCCCCTGGTCTAGCACATGCCTATTTCACTAGCTCCTTCCTCCCTTCCTTACTTGGCTCTCCAGTCACACCTCTCATTCCTGCCATGGTTTTTCCCACTCAAGACCATGGTCCATTTTGTTCTCTCTGCCTAGACTGTCTCAGTTTAAATGTTGCTTCCACAGAGGCCATTCCTGAATTCCTAATTTAATTAGGTTTTCCTATTATACTTTTCTTTAACACCTTATATTTTAATTTTCAGTAACTACACACTGATTTGTGTAATCATTTGTTTAATGTCTCTTTCACCTTCATATTGTAAGGTCCACGAGTGGAGAGACTGAATTTGCTTTGCTCCTCTTTGTATCTCCAGCACATGGCACAGTGCTTCACATATAGTAATTTCTCAATTAAATGTGTGTTAAATGAATAATGAGTTAATGAGATCTAATCAAAACATGACAGAGGAAACAAAAGATAACAATTTGGGCTCAGATCTAAAATATGAAATGCTTTAAGTCCATTGATCTCCAAGGTATATCATTTTTAAAGTTCTACACCTGAAATAAGGGATGTGTAATTCATAGGCATACCTCAGAATCTTGGTACTACAAAGGCATTTGTGGTTGACACATTGTGGCTTTTACGCAAAGTCGCATGCAGGTTGGGCATCTCTACTTCATCTTGTAGATCTGCTAACTGAAGCATGAGCCCCTAAAGTCAGCATGAAGGTTAAGAAAAAAATGGAAGGCACATAATAGCTCTTAATAGCCTTGGACTAGATGGAACACACTTCACTTCCCCTCATGTCCACTGACCAAGACTAGTTATATGGCTCCAGCTTAACTGCCACATAGACTAGGAATTGTCAGGGAGCACATGGACTATTTAGTGAGAGTGAACTATCTCTGCCAGAGAGTGTAAAAAATAGTTCAAATATATTTCCTAATATTAAACAAAATTGGCTATATGAAGGTACTATAAACCACACATATTGGTATACTATAGTTGATATATTTTACCAAATTAAAAAAGCTTTTCTTAAATTTTAATTTACCTCATTTATGTTAATATTCTCACTTGTTAGTAATCTTTAGGGTCTTACTCTCATGTCTCCCCCAGACACTTTTCTACAAAGACTTTTAATGTGTAATAGAGGAAAATGCTCATTTTGTAATAATTTCATTTTATGACCATGGTTTTTCTATATAATCTATAAGTTTTGGTCATTTTAAAAGAATTCTATGGTACATTTCCTTTCAAAAGTAAAATATTATTGTCCAAAACTTGACTGTAAGGGAATGATCCTTATAAGAAAAGAAATATCTATATGTTCTCTTTGCTCCCCAAATTGTCTGTCTCCACAAGTTATTCATCAGTCATACACTTGAATATTTATTGCATTTCAGCTACGGGCCAGACATTGTTCTAGGTGTTCAGGTGAATAAGACAGTTCTTCTACTGCTTACCTTTGCCAGGGAATACTTAAACATATTCCAGCATAATGATAAAAAGTTAGAATTTCTTATCAGCAAAATTTCAACAGTGTTTAATCTGATATTCTCTTGTGTCCTTGTTATTTTAGTTCTGCAAATGTTTGTGGAATTGAAGTATCGATATCTCTGTAGGACACTGTCTTTTCCTTTGGTCAGTATTCCTAGTCAGGTCTTTAGTAATCCTTGAGTTACACTTACAGGGATATAAAAATATACCTTGTTTTAAAGGGACAGTAATAAGCTCTGAGGCCGTATCTGCTCCATTGAAGAAGGTAGAAACAATTCTCTAGTTTGAAATCAGTGTCCTGGGTCTGTCCTCCTTATTTATACGGGCATACCTTGTTTTACTGCACTTCACTTTATTGTGCTTAGCAGATATTTTACTTTTTACGAATTGAAGGTTTGTGACAACCCTGTGTCAAGCAAGTCTATCGGTGCCATCTTTTCCAATAGCATTTGCTCACTCTGTGTCTTTGTGACACATTTTGGTACTTCTCATAATTTTTCAAACTTTTTCATAATTATTATAATTGTTATGGTGATCTGTGATCAGTGATCTTTGATGGTACTACTTTAATTGCTTTGGTGTGCCACAAACTGTGCCCATATGACGGTGAACTTAATCCATAAACGTTGTGTGTGTTCTGACTGCTCCACCCAACGGCCATTCCCCCATCCCTCTCCCTCTCACCAGGCCTCCCTATTCCCTGAAATATAACAATATTGAAATTAGGCCAATTAATAAACCTACAGTGACCTCTAAGTGTTCAACTGAAAGGAAGAGTCACACATCTCTCACTTTAAATCAAAATCTGAAACTGATTAAGCTTAGTGAGGAAGGCATGTCAAAAGCCAGGAGAGGCCAAAAAGTAGGCCTCTTGCACCAAACAGTCAGCCAAGTTGTGAATGCAAAGGAAAAGTTCTGGAAGGAAATGAAAAGTGCTACTTCAGTGAATACAAATGATAAGAAAGTGAAATAGCCTTGCTTCTGATATGAGAAAGTTTTAGTGGTCTGGATAGAAGTACAAACCAGCCACAACATTCTCGTATGCCAAAGCCTAATCGAGAGCAAGGCCCTAACTCTTTTCAATTCTATGGAGGCTGAGAAGTGAGGAAGCTGCAGAAGAAAAGTTTGAAGCTAGCAGAAGTTGTTGATTCACGAAGTTTAAGGAAGGAAGCCATCTCCATAACATAAATGTGCAAGGTGAAGCAGCAGGTGCTGATGCAGAAGCTGTAGCAAGTTATCCAGAAGATCTAGCTGAGACAATGAATGAAGGTGGCTACACTAACCAACAGATTTTCAATGTAGGTGAAACTGCTTTGTATTGGAAGAAGATGCCAGCTAGGACTTTCATAGCAAGAGAGGAGAAGTCAATACCTGGCTTCAAAATTTCAAAGGACAGGCAGACTCTTGTTAGGGGCTAATCCAGATGGTGACTTGAAGGTGAAGCCAATGCTCATTTACCATTCTGAAAATCCGAGGGCCCTGAGAATTATGCTAAATCTATTCTTCCTGTGCTCTATAAATGGAACAATGAAGCCTGGATGACAGCACATCTGTTGACAACATGGTTTACTGAATATTTTAAGCTCACTATTGAGACCTACAGCTCAGAAAAAAAAAAATTCCTTTCAAAATATTACTGCTCATTGACAATGAATATGGTCACCCAAGAGCTCTGATGGAGCTGTACAATGAGATTAATGTTGTTTTCATGACTGCTAACACAACATCCATTCTGCAGCCCATGGATCAAGAAGTAATTTTGACTTTTGAGTTTTATTATTTAAGAAATACATTTTGTAAGACTACAGCTGCCATAGATAGTGATTCCTCCAATGGATCTATGCAAAGTAAATTGAAAACCTTCTGGAAAGGATTTGCCATTCTAGATGCCATTAAGAACATTCGTAATTCACGGAAAGAGGTCAAAATATCAACATCAACAGGAATTTGGAAGAAGTTGATTCCAACCATAGTGGATGTTTTTGAGGGTTTCAATACTTCAGTGGAGGAAATAATTGCAAATGTGGTAGAAATAGCAAAAGAACTAGAATTAGAAGTGGTGGCCGTAGATTTGACTAAATTGCTGCAATCTAATGATAAAACTTAGAGGAGTTGCTTCTTATGGATGAGCAAAGAAAGTAGTTCCTTGAGATGGAATCTACTCCTGGTGAAGATGCTGTGAAGACTGTTGAAATGACAACAAAGGATTTAGAATAGTACATAAACGTAGTTGATAAAGCAGCAGCAGGGTTTGAGAGTATTAACTTCAATTTGGAAAGACGTTCTACTGTGGGTAAAATGTTATCAAACAGCAGTGCATGCTGCAGAGAAAATCGTTCATGAAAAGAAGAGTCAATTGATGTGGCAAACTTCACTGTTGTCTTATTTTAAGAAACTGCCGCAGCCACCCCAGCCTTCAGCCATCACCCTGATCAGCCAGCAGCCTTCAGCATTGAGGCCAAGCCCTCCACCAGCAAAAAGATTACAACTTGCTAAAGACTTAGATGATGGTTAACATTTTTTTAGTAATATGGTATTTTTTTAAATTGAGATATGTACATATTTTTAGACATAATGCTATTGTGCACTTAATACCATGGTATAGAGTAAACATAACTTTTATATGCACTGGGAAAACAAAAAATTTATGTGACTCACTTTACTATGATCTTCACTTTATTGTGGTGGTCTGGAACCAAACCCACAATATCTCTGAGTGATGCTTGTACAGCTTGCCTAAAGGTACTCCTTCGGAGAGATCTGTCTCACAAAACCAGATCTGCTTCCTCCAAATAAAGGCAAGAGCCTAAGGAATGATGGAGAGGGATGGATGCAAACATGAATTCTTGACCAAGTGGAAATCTTCCCTGACACAGAACCTCCTGAGACACTCTGCCACAGGGATTCTGTTGATCTGCAAGGATTTTTCTTTGCCATGGAATCTGGAAATCTTGCCTCCTTGGTTTTCCATAATGGAAGTCTTTAAGAAATTGCTTTCTCTGAAAAAGTCAGAATTATTTGAACAAAAAAAAACAAAACTGGAATTTCCAATTTAGTAGTTAAATGTGATTGGAATAATCAAGAAGTCTCATGGGGGAAAATGTTATCTAAGACCCTCCATAATGTAGAAATACTTGTGAGTCTTGAGCTCTGATTTCCAAAATGTATATCTGGGTTTGGGGGGAAAACATGAGTCTGCCCCACAGCCTTGAGTCACCCTCCTCTTCCCTCTTGCTATATCAGTGTATACATATTTGCTTGTATGTGTGCTAATTATGTCTCAAATTACAAATAAGAAAATGTATTTCTCCTCTATTACAATATATTTGTACGTAGGAAGCAAAGAGAACTTTTTTATAGCCTGAATTTAGAACAGCTTATGTCAGGAGTTTGAAAAATAACAAAGAATGAAAAGAAAAACCAGAACAATGTTGTTCAACCTTTTTAAACTCCATACCCATAATCTTTATTAAGACAGGCACTGTGCTAAGTGCTTTTATGTTTGTTTGTTTGTTTTTTACATTTTATCTTTACAACAACTCTCTGAGGTAAATATTATTATCCCTGTTTTTATAAGTGGAGAAACTAAAGCTTAGAGAAATTAAATAAAACGATGACTTCAGCCTGAGCTTTGTTTATCTCTGAATCATACTTTTTTGATCAAAGTAAAAATCTCTATGCTGGAGAGACTAATAAAAGCTCCCCATGGAGACTTCTCTCTTGCCCCAGCACCTACCCTAGGACACAACGAGGTTGACTGATACCTGGAAACTAGATTCTTTCTCATATTCTTCTTTAACCTATACTTTCTGTCATTTGTATATTTAAATTAACAGTGGCTTTTAAAATTCATTTCTAAAGATGAGATAATAACACCAAATGTGTTATTTGAAATTTTACATGTTCCGCTCACCCCCTTCCCAGATTTGGGTGAGCCAAATTCTCAGTGCCTTCCTCTACCACCAGCCCAACATTGAGAATCCTGGGAATGAAAGAACCTTGGAAATCCAGTTCTTCTACCATCACTCACATGACAAATGCTATTCATACGCATGACACACTTCATGAGGATAGCTCAAGTTATCAGGAATCTCAAGAGGCCTAGCGTTCTCACACTCAAGATCACATATATCAAAATACACGTAAGCAAAAGTAATGTTATTTTCAGAATAAACTTGATTCCAACTTAATATATCTTTAAAAAGAAAAATATTCTCAATCCTGGATATGTTAATTTAACTATTGTTAGTTACACATGATTTTCCACAGAGCTGTAACATTTGTGAATTTTTATCTGTTTCAGTGTGTGAATTGAGTATCTGTGGTATGTCAAGAACTGTTCTAGGTAGTAGCAGAGCTGAATCCAGACCAAGGAATTCTTAAACAATGTAGTGTGTTTTCTTACCATACTACAAAATAGCTCACTGGATTTAAACTCAAAAATGGGATGGAAATTAAAGCCCTAAAATCTAGGGCAAACTCAAGGCTTAGAAAGCTCAGATGAAGAGAAGTATTTTCATCACATTGGTCCTATGGATTCTTAGTTTTAGTCTCTTCTTTGAGGACCAGGAATTTCTGCCCTAGTGACAGCACGGAGTGGTTAGAGAAAGGATGAGCTTTACTTCTCAAATTGTCACCACTACCTGGACCTCCATTTTATAGTCACAGAAAATTAAAGCTGAAAGGGATCTGAAGATAATAAACTTTTATAACCCCTTACTTCACATATGAAGAAACTGAGGCCCAGAAGAAGGTTGTTTTTTTGCTTTGGGTTTTTTTTTTTCATAATTATTGGTCAAGTTTTCTAAAGAAACTGCTAAAATCTAATCTTCTTTATATATTGGAGATATAAAGTAAGATTAAGGGCAGACAGGAGGAGAAAAGAAGAAAGAAAGGAAACGCATTTGTAGGAACAAGCATACATGTGCTAGACTTAGTACTAGATCTTCACACATTTAACTTAGTTTAGGTTACAAATGACATAAAACCCAATTTGGTTCGCTTATCCCCTCCCCCCCAAAATAGGAGCGGGTGGAATTTATTGGTATTGTTCCTGAAAAATCCAGGAGTAAAGCTCCAGACATGTCTGGATTAATTCAGTCAACATCATGAAGACTTAGTTTCTGTCTATTTCTTGACTCTACCTTCTGCTGGATTGGGTTCATTCATAGTAGCAAGCATTTCAGTGCCAAGTCTTACAAAAAAACCACCTGTTTCCCCAAAAGCTCAACACTAGTCCAGGAATTGAATCTCACTGACTTGACTGGCCTGCCTTGAGTTATGTACCCATTGCTAAATTAATCACTTAGGAATGGATTAATTGATCAGTTTAACTTCCGTCACCTTTATCTGGGCTGAAAGTGGGGGAGGGTTGATCTTCTAAAACAAAAATTTAGCTACTGCTGCCACAGAAGAGCCATGCCCCTCTAATCAGTAGAATTATCCCCAGTAGCTCATCCCAGCCCCTGTTCCCACCCTCCTGACCCCAACCCAAAGCCTCAGGCATTCAGTCCTTGTAGGTATTGAGGAAATAGGCAACATGTTTATTATTCAAGTAGTTTGGATTACTGGTGAATGTTATTTACTTTCTCAGCTGGCTGGAGAAGGCAAACATACTCTTCTGTGAACAGTTTTCCATTGTTTGCTGGAAGATTATTTCCTGAATTTGTATACATTTGTTTATACTGGAGCTATAGGGAAACATCTTCTGAAACTGGAAGTATGGACTTTTGGGGAATTCTCATTTTATTTTCAATTCATCGTGTGGGGTTTTACACACTTGTTTATATTTAACTAAATGCCTATCAGAATGGTTACCTTATACAGAATTGTTTAGAGGATATCTGTGTGTCTTTTTAAACATAAGAAATCCAAACATATGTAGCCTGGGATAACAAGGATTACAAACATACATGTGTATCAGTTTTAAAACTTTCCTTCTTAGCCTCTATTTAAAATGGCAAATGCATACATCCCTAGATATATTAGTAGCCACAGGCCTAGAATAAACAAGTCAAGGACCAAAAGAAGAGAAGAAACTAATAAGTATATTAGGTTTTTTTTAAGCTAGTATTTCCAACTCAGTGATGGAGAAGTCCCTCCTGCAGATAAAGTTGGAGGTAATGAAGTTGCTCAGGACATGAGTAGGGCTCTTGTAAGTGAATTTTGGCTTCTGTAACTTATATACAAGAAATAGGTTTGAGATGGTTATTAAAAAGCAAATAAAACCTGCAGGTGGTCCCTCTGAATAGTGAGGCCTAGTTCCTGATTCAGGGCCAGCAGCAGCAGACACACAGAACAGCAGACACGCTGCCAGGGAGGTGGAATGCCAAATGGCAGACTGTTAGATGCTTGTTTGGGTTGGAAGGGGAAAGAGAGACAACAGGAGCACATATCTCTCCATCTCTATCTCCTTTTCCCCTCCCCACTCTTTTTCCTTCCCTTTCCCTCTGCTATGCTTTCATCATCAAGAGTGAGTGACTTTTTTTTGCTGGACTTACTGATGCGACTTACTTACTCTCCATTACATTTGCTGCTGGGCTCCGGAGCCATATGAAGGAGTTAAATTACAATAAGAGCTCTCCTGGCTAGAGGGCAAGTCTAGTTAAGCCAGTTCCACATTGGGAGGGAGAGGGAAACTTACCACCAATACCACTGCCAGGAGGAAGGAGAGCTGACCACCCACCCCTTCAAACTGTGTGGCTGTCAACGCCTGGTCCCTTTTCTCTCTTCCCAGGAATCTGTTTCCTGAACTTAATTTGCACACACTGTCAAGACCATACCAGTTAGAGATAATGGCTCTCTAACTGTTTTGCCTAGGTGCCATTTCCCCCACTAAGATGTAATCTTCTGAAAGGCCCTAACCGAGTTTCTCTTGGTACCAAACTGCACTAAACACCCACATGCTCATTTGATTGAATCAGTAATTAAAGAAACATTTTTACGCATTTTTTGATCCTCTTGGTCTGCAGCTATAGTGTCTGCCACTCCTTAAGTTTCTTTAATCCTCTACTTCCCTAGAGCTGGTTTTAGGGGAACCCAACTTCTGCCCCTTGATAGATATGGCTAAAAACAAAGTTTAACAGATGGAAAATGTCTCTGAAGTATTTGCATGTAAATAAGGATGTCTCAGTAAGTTTGAGCTTGCTATGTGAGTGTAGAGTGTAGATTCCTCATATAATTTTGGAAGAAGGTAGTCAGAAATGGTGACAAATTTGGGTCAGAAGTGGGAAGGGAATATTCTAATTTAAAACTGTCCACATATCCAGTTTTCTAAGACAGTGTAAAAATGCATTCTTCCTCCATTGCTTTGTTAAGTTTGTTGTCCTATACTAAATACTTACTATATTTTTAGGACTTTTTTCCAGAGAGATGTATTCTGATTCATTGACTATTACTGTCAGCCAGTACTAGGCTGATTTGACTGCCGTGTCTTTATAATGCATTTAAATATATGGCAAAATAAGTCTCCATTCACTGATCTTTTTTTTTTTAATTTTTAATATTCTCATTGCCTTATTTTTCCTTTAGAATCAATTTTTTTTTTTTTTTTTTTTTTTTTTTTGCGGTACGTGGACCTCTCACTGTTGTGGCCTCTCCCGTTGCGGAGCACAGGCTCCGGACGCGCAGGTTCAGCGGCCATGGCTCACAGGCCCAGCTGCTCCGCGGCATGTGGGATCTTCCCGGACCGGGGCATGAACCCGCGTCCCCTGCATCAGCAGGCGGACTCTCAACCACTGTGCCACCAGGGAAGCCCTAGAATCAATTTTTAAATTCCAAAAAACTTGTAGAGTTAATTAAGAATTACTTTTTTCTTACTAGTTAT
This sequence comes from Aethalodelphis obliquidens, assembly GCF_003676395.1. Taxonomy (NCBI): domain Eukaryota; kingdom Metazoa; phylum Chordata; class Mammalia; order Artiodactyla; family Delphinidae; genus Aethalodelphis; species Aethalodelphis obliquidens. Next base: position 8,367,530 of record NW_020837955.1, on the reverse strand, counting down.
TGTTGGTATATAGGGAAATCAATTTAATATCAAAATTTTTAAATTAATTTGATGGATTTTATGTTGGCTTATTATTATTTTAAATCATGATTTTCCTTCTATTAATTATAAATTTTATTTTTTATCTTAGTACATTAACCAGAGCAATGTTAAATATCATTGGTATTACTAAGCATCTTTGGTTTATGCTGATTTTACTGTGAAAAATCTATATTATTTCATAGTAAAGTATGATATAGACCAACCGCTTAAGGAAGATATTCTGTCTCATTTTGAGAAAGTCACTTTTTTTCATGTTGTATCTTTTTTCCATGAATTGATATTAATTGTTAATGGATGCCTTTTAAATACATGTTGAGATTAGCATGTTTCTTTTCATTGTACCTATTAATATGAAAGAACATACCTATTAACATTAATAGAAGAATGATCTATAGTTTGGTGTGTGTTTATATGTGTAAATGTGATGTGTGTGTCTGTAATCAACATTATACTAGCTTGACAATTTTAAACAAATCACAAGTAAAACACTTAAGACCTGGAGTCTTTTTTTGTTTTAAATATTTATTGACTGTGTTTTCAATTTCTTTTATGTATTTTAGTTTATACTGATTTCTTTTATATTGAGTTAATTTTGGTAACTTTTTTTTCCAAGAAAAATTAGCCTGTTTCTTTTAGATTTAAAACTTTATTCACATGGACACGTACACTTCTTTGGCTCTAAAGAACTTATCTGTATCTGCTATATCCTATCTGGCAGAGGGAGACAGTGGGGATGCTTGCCTATCTTTAAGTGGTGTGGAAAAAAACAAAAAAGAAATAAAATGTCTCCCCTGAAATGCCAAACCACATATCCACCTTCAGGCAGATTTGGTGCCAGAATTCATTCTTCTAGTATGTTCTAAAAATCCAGTTAAAGTAGTCATATGCAGTATTACCTCCAAGGTATCTGGCAGAAATGAAAGTAACTCTCCAAAGGAATAACCTTTAAACTCAGGCCTCAAAGAATTTCTGAGACAAAGTTCCTAGGAACTTTAGGCTCACCATAGGAACATGGCTCACAATAGAAAAAAGAAAAAAATCACGTAAGACACAAGGAAACACACCATCATGAGCAACAACGATTGACCGCACCTATTAATATGAAAAAATGTACTTATTAATATATATCTATTAATATTAATAGAAGAATGTTAATAGATTGGTGTGTATTTATAGGTCTACAAAAACACTCAAACTCCTAAAGATTGCAGATTTTTAAATAACTAAAGATAATGTAGTATATTGATTGTGTTTAAAGAAATAAAAGAGAGTACTGACAATGTGACTAGGGAGAAAGAAGCTATCAAAACTGATCACGCAGATTTGAAAAACAGAATTTTTTAAAATGAAAAACAAAATAAATTTGAAATTAAAAGGACAAGTTAAACATCAGAATAAACACGTATATAGGGAGAATGGTGAACCGAAAGATAAATCAGAAGAAATTACATGGAATCTAGCATAGAGAGGGAAAACATTATAAAAAGATAAAGACACATGAAGATAAAAAGAGAATATCTATCATATTTCTAAGTAGAGTACTGTATCTACCAGACAGGGAGAATGGAGAGAACTAATGGCTGAACAATTTCCAAAATTAATGACAAAAATGAGTCTTCAGGTTCAGAAAACACAATGAAGTTAAAGAAAGTAAGCAAAAAGAAACTTAAAACCTCAAAATATTCAAGTAAAACTGCAGAACACCAAAGGCAAAAAGAAAACAATATAAGCATCGAGATATGAAAGAATTAACTGCAATCAAATTGAGTTGACTTCTTGACCCCCACCCAAAACTGTAGACTAAAAAAAAAGAATGCAGTGCCCATTTCATACCCATTAGGATAGCTATTTAAAAAAATAAAATACCAAGTGTCGGCAAGGGTGTGGAGAAATTAGCACCTTTGTGCATTGCTGGTAGGAATGAAAAAATGATGCAACTGCTGCGGGAAATGATATGGTGATTGATCAACAATTTAAACATAGAATTACTGTATGATCCAGCAATCTCACTTCTGAGTACATACCCAAAAGAAGTGAAAGCAGAGACTTGAACAGATAATGGTACACCCATGTTCATAGCAGCATTACTCACAATATCCAAAAGGTGAATGCATTGACAAAATGTGGTATATACACACAATGCAATATTATGTGGCCTTAAAAAAGAAGGAAACTCTGACCCCTGTTACAACATGGATGAACCTTGGAGAGAAGTGAAATAAGCCCATTACAAAAGGACAAATATTGTATGATTCCACTTATATGAGGTACCTAGAGTGGTCAAATTAATAGGGACAGAAATAGAACGGTGGTTGACAGGAGCTGGGGCAAGTGGGGAGTGAGGGATTACTTTCTAATGCCTATAGAGTTTCAATTTGGGAAGATTTTAAAAGTTCTAGTGATGGATGGTGGTGATGGTTGCAGAACAATGTGAATGTACTTAATGCCAGAGAACTGTACGCTTAAAATAGGGTTAAAAGGTACATTTTATATTATATATATTTTACCATAATAAAAAAAGCTGCTGTGCCTCTACCCAGGAATAGTCTGCCACTCTTCCTGGGGTGTTAATATAAGAATCAGTCTTAATACTTTCCGAGAAGTCAACTCTGTCATCCCTTTCTAAAGCTGTTCTTACCACAGCACAGAGGTCAAAACAAAAATATTATCTAGGGGTGCCATATGTTTGTATAGCACTTTATATTTGAAGAAGGCTTTTATGTATCCAAACCCATTTAATCTCCAAACCCATTTAATCCCGTGACAGCCTTATAAGGTAAGTAGTATTACACCCCTCTAATTGATGGAAGACAGTGGAGCCTAAGAGATTAAGTTGTCCAAGACCACTGGGCTATTAAGGATGCAAAGGTTCAAATAACTTATCTTCTGACTGAAGCCATTGATCTCCCAACATACAGAAATAGTTGTCAACTTACTATGAACTTTACATTTAAAATGCCAAAAGCAAAGTGCTATGCTTGTTAAACTGAATGAAGAAAAGAAAAAGAAAGATAACATCATTACGTTCTCAGGAACCAAGGAACAATGATTACACTGAGTTTACGCTCTGAATCCTATTAACATATTTGTGGCTTTTTATAGTGCTCTAGTTCCAAGCCTTGGTCACGTTTAAACTCCAGTTGGCTATTTGTATTTTTGCACTTTAGCTTCTGAAAATACCCTTTAATTTTGGGGTTGAGGGTCTTTCCCTTAAAACTCATTGTCTTAGGTTGCAGCTGTTCAAATTTTAATTGAAATTCTCAAAAATTTTTGTCTGATTCCAATAAAAACAAGTAGCCAGGTTGTTCTCTCATTGTTATGCAAGAACTGTTTCATTTTTGGTCTTAAATTTCCTTTTTTATTGCTCTCCTTGGAGTGGATGGCTAATGTAAATGGGAGAAACCTGGCAACGCACCATCACTACCCTTAGCAATTATAGGAGCTCCCCGCTAGAACAAATGGCTGGGTCAGCGCAACCTCACGCACACAGCTGAGTTTGTTTCCCTTTGAAGACTGCCATAGATAAGTCAACTCAGAACCCCAACTCTCCTGCTTCCGAATGCTGACCCAGTAGCTTTCTCTGTCTCTGGGAAGGTTGGGAACCTCATGGAAGAGGGGTGACCTTTTTGCCACCCCTTTCTGTGAACAAGCCTCCCTGAATGTATTAACTGACAACATAGATAACACTCCCTGAGGCAGTATGCAGTAGGTTTCTCACAGTGGTGGTATTCAGTGAAAGATTCGAGATTTTGCACTCCCGTGTGCTACCAGTAAAGTAGACACTGGCAAGTTAAACACTGAAGGTTCAAAGAGAGGGTCCTCTCTTTGCCCTTTCAAGTTGTTCCAGCTACTGTGAGGTGAAAACTGGACAATCTTCTTACCATTGCATTTACAGCACAGATTCTGAAGTCAGATCTCCCACTTCATATATATTAAAATGTTTGAGAACACGCCACTTTAAAGTGCTCACAGCATTTTCTCTCAGAAGAGAGACCCAAATTCTTTTACAGTATTTTGCTGTAAAATTCATAAGCCAGAGCACAACAGGAAAATGAAGTACTTTAACAAAAAATTAACTCACACCTATCATTTGGACAACACCAGGAGAACTTTTCCCTTAGGTATATCTGATATATTGCTTTTATTCTCATAGCTTACATTTTTTAAGCACCTCCTCTGTGCCAGAAACTGTGCTAAGCACTTCACACACATTATGTCGTTTAATCCAGACCACAGACCAGTGTGGTAGATGCTAACTTATTCTCATTCTACATACATACACACAAAGTAAAGAGGTTGAGTGGACACAGAGCAAGTAAGTGGCTTGTTCTGTGTAAAATTACTTCTTCTGTGTAAAGATGTACAAACCTATCTCAAAGAGATTGTTGCCTTTTGTAACAACCCCGAAAAGAACTTCATAATCCCAATTTAAAGAATTTTCAGTATCAGTCTTCCCAACCCCTGTCAGTAGCTTATAGATTTTAGTATTTTCTTCTTTCAGCAGGGGGGAGCACCAACTTTCATATTATAATTTCATGCGTTTCATATCTATTTTGTTTTCCCTCAACTTTTCTCTTCTGCATGATTTAAACAAAAAATAATAACAGGAAATCTTGGTTAACATTCCTTCCAAGGTTGTATTCTCTAATGCCTCAGTCACTTTGCTTTCAATGTCAAACTTTATTCAATTTTCTATATTCTACTAAAGAGTGAAAGATATGAAGCACTTGTTATTTTTCATTGTGAAAATATAGCCAAAAAAATTCAATGGCAAACAAAAAAGGAAAGTATCTCCATGTTATGAATGAAGCAGACTTTTTTTTTCAGACTTTTTTTTTTAATGCTGCTTAAAAGATGAAGAACATTATGAGGTCAAGCTTGTTTTGAGAAAGGTGTTTTTTTAGGTATTTTATTCTGGCATTTATATAACTTCAACAAGATATTTTTGCAATCCATTTAACATAAAATTAAGAAGATGAACATCTACTTCATTCTCAGAATTTAAAGCGAATATAGGCTATGTATAAGAAATGGTTCCTGGGCTTCCCTGGTGGCACAGTGGTTGAGAATCTGCCTGCTAATGCAGGGAACATGGGTTCGAGCCCTGGTCTGGGAAGATCCCACATGCCGCGGAGCAACTAGGCCCGTGAGCCACAACTACTGAGCCTGCGCGTCTGGAGCCTGTGCTCCGCAAAAAGAGAGGCCACGATAGTGAGAGGCCCGCGCACCGCGATGAAGAGTGGCCCCCGCTTGCCACAACTAGAGAAAGCCCTCGCACAGAAATGAAGACCCAACACAACAAAAATTAATTAATTAATTAATAAACTCCTACCCCTAACATAAAAAAAAAATGATTCCTGCCCTGATAAGCTTATGATTTAGTGGTTGAGAGAGATAAACATACCAATAAATTTAATTATACCCAAGGCAGTACATATTAGGTCATTTTACCTTCCTTCAGGTTCTTTAACAAGACCTGAAAGTGTGTTCTCTAAAACGCATCTTGAATCTGTCCTCCACATCAGTGAAGCCTGATTTTGAATTTCAGAAGTAGCCTAATTTTATGCTTCAAAGATTAGAATCTGTTTTCCCTTCATTTATTGTCTGATTATTGTGATTAACTCTTAAATCCGGATTGAAATGCTGAGAGACACTAACATGTTACCCACTTTAAGGTGTATCTTTATGTTCCTCTTACACTAGAGTCATCGGAAATCGGGCCTTCCCTTGTGATTCACACCACTGTCTCATTTGGAGTTACATACTTGGAACACAGCACTGAAGATGTGCAGGAGTTAATCTTCCAGCAGCTGGAAAATATTTTGCCTGGTTTGCCTCAGCCAGTTGCTACCAAATGCCAGAAATGGAGACATTCACAGGTAATCAGAGAATCCAGTGGTATGTGCAGTTTTCTCAATCAGACCTGACTTTACTTTTTCTCATCCTTTGACACTCGCTAGTAAAAGAAATTAACATGATCTTGGGAGCAAATATGTGTTTGCCTAATAAAGAAGTTTACATGCAGGTTTTATTATCCTGTTATTTCTCAATAAGAGATACATATAATTTTCCCCGATGTTATGTTCAAATTCTAGCATCTCAAGACTTATATACCCTGAAGATCTGGGGTTTCCTATGCAGGCAAGGCAGGTTATATATCAAAATGCAGCTGTTTCTCTGGGGTTTTTCTAAATCAGTACTGTGGTTATATAGAAACCACTATAACCTCCCAAATTTTTGCAATATGTCGAATTAACCTTGTAAGTGTATTTTGCTACCACAATTTTCATTTTTATTAAGTTCCCACTTTGGTTTTGACTGCTGCCAGTAGAGCTGTTTGGGGGAGAAAGATGAATACCTGCAACAGCTAGTTGAGCTGTTTTTTCAGGGTTAGATAAACCTGCTGATCGCTCTCCTAGTTCAAACTTAAAATCTCTTTACACTAAGTAAATGTTGACTTTTTTGAAAATCTCTGCATACTCCAGCAGAAGTTTGTAAGTATTCATAGAAAAAGTCTTTTGATCTGTAAACTCAGTTGTGAAGTCATCTGGGGACAATGGAGCAAAGGACAGAAGGAGAAAAGAAGCAGTGACTTGTCTATTTTTTCCTAAGATTTCTGAGCACATTGATTACCTGACTTACCAGCACTATTGATTACCAAAGCTGTGAAGCCTTTAGAAAAAGTGGTTGTGAGAAATCGCAGCAGATTTTGTTTATTTTAAAGGACTTTCCAAAATCAGAGGAAATGGTAAATTACTTCCTAAAATATTGCAGCAGGTCTATGTGTTTACCCATATCTTCTCAAGTTAAATTATACACTGAACCTTCTGGGAAAATATTTACTTAAACACATCACGGTCACTTTAAAAGACTTTACTTTTTCCTTTTAAAACAATTTTTAAAATCTCAATAGCTAATGTCTTTAAGTGATATTTAACTTAATCTTAAGTTGGCCTGAAAAAGAATACAAAGAAATAATCTTGTTGATATAATTTGAAGGTAGATATATTACACAGCAAGTCACCTCGCAATTTATATACATTCTTCTAGAAGAAACGATAGTTTCTGAGTTTCTTCTTGTGACTTCCTCAAAATAATTTATTAATAAACTGAAAAGATGGGTTAAAATCTACTTATTTCCTAAAATTTAATGTGTTAGTAGAAATAGATTTGACTTGCCCACAAAATGACTTAGTCAAAGTTGTGCAATATCACAAAATTTAATAAAAAAAATCTTTGAACACGAAGTACATCCAAACTCTAACAATGATTTTTATTACAATTTGGATGTTCTCCCTTGAAATTATCCCAGTACATTTAAAGTCATGAAATCTACATTGGCTGCAAAGCCTGAAAGGGAATAAGATGTCATTCAAATTTAGAGGTTTGTATTTTCCACTATTCATAGTACCTTGACCAACATAACGTCATTATAGCAGAGATCTTACCTACATTGTTCAATAGAGAGAGTGAGAGAGAGAGATCTCCCATATCACCTTAGGAGAAAGGCTAATTAGTGACAGGTCCAGAGACTTAATAACATTTAGCTAGTTAGTGTTCAGTTATTATTCCTAAGAGAACGCTTCTCCAATGTTTTTAAAAGGTTCATCTTAACCCTTGAAATTTAACATAAATGTCAATTCACCCTTTTCTGTTGCCATCCCAGGACACAAGCTCTACCTGAAATGAATTCATGAATGTTTGTGTATAAGTATGGTCTAATATAGTGCTTAAACTGAAGAGAAGAATGGTGTAGAAAGAGGGACAAAAAAGAAAGAACAGCCAACTGATTTTGAAGTTTCCCTCATCTCTGATTCCCCTTGCAGGAGAATCCTGCCCTTTATTTCTTCCAGCCTGGGTCTCACCCTTCATTCCTTTTCCTCCTTCCTCTGTCCTGCTTCACCCATACCTTCTCATGTTCTTCCCTCTCCACCCACTTCCTTCCCTTCTTTCTCACTGACAAACAAATGATACAGCCCTTCAAACCCTCATTTTATAAAATCCTAGATAGATTACAGGACTGGGGTCCCTGCCTCAGGAAGCAGTGGGTGGTATGGATTCCCTATCCCAGGCCTCTCAGGCTGGACTCCCCATCTCCATGCATTTTATTTTTCTCTTCTTTTGTATTGCCTACCCTGCATCCTGGCACTCAGTGACTGTGGAGGGTAGGGAAGAAAAAAAGGAAGAGAGATCATAATGGTGAACACCCACATTGCATAGTGCAACAGGCCTGGAGCTGGGCGATTCAGAGATGTGATCTCATTTAACATCAAAAGTAGCCTTATGAGGTTGCTATTTTTAACCCACTACAGCGATGAGAAAAAACAAAGCCTCAAGAACATGAAATAAATTCCCTAAGGTCCCATGGCTAGTAATGACAAAACTAGTCTACCTGCCTCTCAGGTCCTTCCCTCCTCTTCACTGACCCTCCGTTTTGAATGGCTGCTGTAACAAATTACTGCAAGTTTGGAAGCTTAAAACAACACAAATTTATTATCGTACAGTTCTGGAGGTCAGAGGTTCAAGACAGGTCTCAGTAAGACCCTCAATGAGGGTCTCAGCTAAAATCAAAGTGTCGGCAGGGCTGTGTTTCTTTCTGTAGGCTGTAAGAGAGAATCCATTTTCTGGCCATTTACATCTTCTAGAAGCTGCCCCCAATCTTTGGCTTGAGACCCCTTCCTCCATCTTTAAAGTCAGCAACAGCAGGTCAAGTCCTTCTCATATTGCGTCACTCTGACCTTTTCTCCTGCCTCAGTCTTCCTTAAAGGACCCTTGTGATTACATGGGACCCACCTGCATAATCTAGGACACTCTCCTCATCTCAGGGTCCAGTGACTGGCAACATTAATTCCAGCTGTATCCTTAACTCTTTCTTGAGATTTAACACTTACAAGTTCTAGGGGTTAGGATGTAGACATCTTGGTGGGGGGAGCCTTATTTCTGCGTAGCACACCCTTCTTTCCCCCAGAATTCTTTGGTAGATTCCTTTATGAGGCAGTATCTCCCACTCCTCTCATAAAACCTCTGGGGAGAGCACCAGCCCTTTAAAGCTTTCAGAGCAGCCACTTTAGGAACCGGCTGCTCTCTGAAAGAGGTAAGGGAGTACTTTGTGGGGGGGCAGTTTTCTGTTTCCCTGATGATGCTCTTTGTGCCTTCTGCTGCCTCTAATGTCATATATCCACAGTGGCAGCAGGGGGGTGAAACATGGTTGTTCATTTATTCATTTGGTTAGTCGTTTATTCCATAAGCATTTAACGAATGCCTAGGACATGTCTAATACTCTGCCCATGGAATCCTAGAGACTAATCTTTGCTGAAAGCCTTCTCCTAAGACACTAAGTCAAATTTTTTGTCTTGAGTAGGATAACGCTGCTTTTTTGTGGGTGCTGCTTTTAAGGAAAGAGGCAGATCAAGAAAGAAGGCGTGTTTGAAAGACTTGGGAGCTGCTCTGTGCCTCCCATTTGGGGTTTGAATAAAACACTTGAGTAGGTGGTTCAAACAAACATAACAAAGCAATGGCATTTTTTTCATGATTCTCAGTTCCTCCCTTTTGCAGATATTTGCCTTCCATTATTTAAATGTTTATCCAGTTAATATAACTTGATGCCTAGGCTGTGATGCATTGAATTAAGATTTCTGTAACAAGTATGATATAGTAATCCATTCAGCAGAAGAGTAATAACTGATAACACCTTTCCATGTACATTGACAGGGGACACTTAATCAGTTTGATAACCCCAATACTCTCACCATTATTATTCGCTATGCCTTCCTTTGTTTCAAGTCTATCATGATGCCTTTCCCAAACTATAATAAATGTATGATTTGCTTGCGAGTTTAATGCTGATTTTCCCCCATCTTTCTGTAGTTCCTGAAAATTTCAGTGGCTTTTTCTCTCACTTAGCACATTCATGGATTACTTTATTTTTAAAAAATCACTGAATCTATTTCAAATACCAAGGAGATCAAGAGAGGAGTTTGATGGGGGGAGGAGAGTCAGGTGGTAAATGAATACCTTGGTATCTTTGGCAAAAATAAATGGATTTGGATTAGACTATTAAGCTTCTGCTGTAAAGTTAGAAATTAGTTATCTTCTACAGTTACGTTCTTTTCACTTGGTCTTTTGCCCTGAGACTGTACTTTCTCTCTCCTCAATGGCAGTCCTTTTATATTCTTTAAGGAGAAGGATGATGAACTCTTTAAGAATCTGATCAAAGCTATGAATATGAAGATGCTCATCCTTTCAAAATATACATGTACACATAAACACAAAATTGCATCTAATTATGAAAATTTATCAATATAAGCAACCTAAAAGTCCTCCCATGAATCCAGCATTAAGGACACCTGCTGTAAATGTTATACTCCTATAACCCAAACAAACCAAGAACCCCTCATTAGCCCAGTCTTGTGTTGTAGTCTAAGAGACAAAATTCAACGACCAAAAGGAACGTAAAATAATTCTCATCTTTACTAGTATCTTTTATAGAACTTTAAAGAATATCCAAAATTCATCATCCTTAGCAGTACTTTTTGAGGTTTCTCTTCTCATTCCTTATATATCCCGCTTCTAGAAGCTCCCTCAAATCTTTTCGCACCCTCAACTCTAGTTTTCCACAGAGTTTTCCCTGATAATCAGCCATGCAGGCTTATCTCTTTTTTTCTTTCCTCTCTTCAGCCTCCCATTCACATTCCTCACTTTTGACTCTATCTCTTTTTCCCCCCCTTAGATAAGTAAATCCTTTTCAATGCACATTCCCCATTTTGGCTTCCTCAGGTCTTCCCCAGTTGATTACCTTGGTTGACATAGTACTGCCCAGGAGTCAGAAGGAATAAAAGAGAAAAGAGGAAATGTGCAACAGCTTAAGGCCAGAATTTTCTTTAGAGGTTTGTGTTTGGTGTCTGGAGGGGGATGTGTACACAGAAAAGCCTGAGGTCACCCACATACTTACATTATTCCCTCATGAGATTAATTTCTGGCCGGTAGCTGTGTCTGATTTCAGCATTGGAAGATCAGGTGGTAATTGATATTTCCATTTTTTCCTTTTCTTTCTTATGTATTTTCTATCTTATCCTCATTTTCTTCTCTTAGGCAGGTTGCAACTGAAAAGCAGGGACTGACTGATTGTATGAATATACCAAAATTATGAATCCAAATGATTGCCCCCTTCAACATAGTCAGTCACCCTAATGAGCCACACCCTTATTTTAACAAGATCAGGCATCTCTTTCAGAGCCAGACACATATTCCTCAGCATGTAATCAGTTGAATCATGTCTTTGAAAGCTGAGCTTGAATTTAATGTTTTAGAAACAACCAAAGTCATTTGGACTTAAATCTTTTTAATAAATGGATGACCCATCTTGACAATTTTCTTAAATGTTTTTATAGAACTAAAGAAATATAGCTCTTTGTATTTAATCTGTTTTAATGTGTCTAGTAAGCGGATTCTAAAAGCTGCTACCCCTAAAAGACATTCGCCAGTGCATCACTACAGATTTAACCATAAGGCCTTCTAGGATAAGTGCTTTGAAAGACAATAATCAGTTGTGTTTATCAGTTAAATACATTAGATGTTTTGTTTTATAATTTATTTCTAGGATAAAATCATGCTCTTTTGGTCATTCTGCCACTAAGACTTTTCTCCCATATTTCTGTCTTGTAATTCCTGGATTTTTGATAACGTGGTGTGATTATGATCTTGGACTTTGGAGTCAGACAGACAGTCAAACCTCAGCTCTCCCTGTGCCTTTGAGCAAGCTAGACTGTAACTCTAAGCCTCAGGGCCCCATCTGTAAATGGTACAACTGAACCTCCCTCATAGGGTTGTGGTCAGAATAAAAGGAGAGAACACAGTAGAAAAACTAGCACAAAGCAAGTTACTACAAAACTAGCACGAAGCAAGTTCTCAATTAATATTATTAAACAGAGGTAGCAAGAGGAGGCGGAGAGGAGTGATTCCATGGTTATTTCTTAGTAGATGAGCTCTGTGTGTCTCCTGCTCTCTTTTCTGGTACCTCTCTTCATGCCCACATGCTGTCCTACTTTTTTATTTTTTCTTACTCTCTTCTCTTTTCAGAGTCTCTGTCTTTTCTCTTTGTTTCACATACACAAATAGTTCTGGACAAGGATATTTCAGAAGGACTGACTCAATGCCAGGGGCTGTGACACTAAGTCATACCATAGGGACTGTTAACATCAGACAAGATGAGATAAAAGTGGTGTATCCCTGTAGACACAAGGACAAGGAACTCTTGTCAGTTTTTTTCAGCTTATAGATTCTCAGTTTCTTGCCATTCATTCCGAAACTATCTTGTATGGTAATTTAACACAATTTATGACATGGGTCAAAATTTCCTGGCATGAAATTATGGCCACAAGAGCATTCTTGCCTATGTGCTGGAAGTTTATGGTAATATGGAGAGCCAAAACAGGCCCTTTGGGATCTGTGGACTATGGCATGACCCAATCTACCAAGAGCAGGAAATCTAACAGGTGTCAGTCCTGAGCATTCCTTTGAGTAATCTCTCACCTCTTTCTCACTGGCACAGAACTAGCCAGTTGCTTCACTTTATTCTGAGGTAACTACATATGCATGAGATCATCAGCTGAGAAATTCTGATCATTGAATTAGGGATGTTCAGTCACAGTTTAATTGAAGTTTATGGGCAGATATTTCCCCTTTTCATAAAATTCCATATTATATGAGCTAGTCAACGCTTTAACACATATGAATTTAATTAAATCATTTTGTTTTCAAGTACTCATGACAGGAACTTACCCTGCCATGTAGTTAGCATCACACTTTTTCAAAAAAGCTATTTTGAACAGCATTACTTTACAGAAAACTTTAAAAAGGAGTCTGTGTCATTTTTCCTGTACAAATGCAAAATATATTCATCTGTGCCCAGTATTACTACTGAAAACTGGATGATGGATGTTATTATATGGGTGTGGACAACCTAAAAGAAATAGGCCCTTTCCCATAAAGGGAAGTCCACTTGGTCTGTTTAGAGTAGACATCAGTATTATGCTCTAAAACTAACAAGCTGAACTAAAAAGTTCAGTTAACAAACGCTATTTATACCAACATTAGAAATTAATAATATATATTCATCTTTTCATTTAGCATACATTTATTAAGTTCCTACTATGTGCCAGACATTATACTGGATTCTAAAGACTCAAAGACAGCTCCCTTCATTCAAGGACCTTCCCATATAATCAATAAGGCTGACCAATAAGCAGGTAATCATGATATGGTACAGTTTGTTTTAAGAAAGGGATACACAATGGACTGTGTGCACACAGAGCGGATTTGAGGAGAAAGTGGTAATAAATAGCTTCCTAAACGAACATGTTATTTGAGCTAAATCCTACAAGATTAAGTCAGAGGGGCAAAGGGAATGATGTTGGAATGATGTTCTAACATTGTGTACACTTTCCCAGAGGCAGGAGAGTGCAAGATACATTCTTGTTTTTCATCTTGATCTTGCCATCATCTGTTATAGCATTCATATAAACCATGACAATCTACATCATCATTTTATTAGACAGTGTATATGCATAATCATTCTCTCTCTCTCTCTCTCTCTCTCAAAAATGCCATTTATTAATCCCCTACTCTGTGTAGCTCACTAGGCTCTGTATGTAACTCGCTTCATCTCTACCCTGTGAAGGTTTATACTTCTTCCCCATTGCATAGGTCAGAAAGTTGGGGAGTTGAGAGCTCAGTGCCTTGTGTGAGGTTCTTCCACTAGGACGTGGCAAATATGTAATTCAAACACAGGTCTATTTAAAATCTAGTGTTTTTAAACACTCACTCTACTGATGGTAATTGAGATCTGGCTTTCCTCCAATTATGACACATTCTTCTACCATCAATCTGTTGGCTGCTGTCAGTTAGAAATAATAATTAACGTTTATACTCTGATTTTAGAAAGTACTTTTATACTTGTTTTCATTTGATCCTCACAACAATTCTGACAGATCAGGAAGCATCTTTGTTTAAATGAGGAAACTAAGGTTCAAATTGACTGGTTTGCCTAACATGACGCAATGAGTGAGCAGCAAAATAGAAACTGAATATGTTACTTTTACATTCAAAAGTCCAAGTTTCACACTGTATACAAAAATTAACTAAAAATGGATCATAGACCTAAATATAATACCTTAAACTATAAAACTTCTAGATGAAAACATAGGAGAAAATCTTTACAATCTTTGGTTTGGCAAACGTTTCTTAGATAGCATGCAAAAAGCACAAACCATAAAAGAATAAATTGATAGGGCTTCCCTGGTGGTGCAGTGGTTGAGAGTTTGCCTGCCGGTGCAGGGGACACGGGTTCATGCCCCGGTCCTGGAAGATCCCACATGCCGCGGAGCGGCTAGGCCCATGAGCCATGGCCTCTGAGCCTGCACATCTGGAGCCTGTGCTCCGCAACGGGAGAGGCCGCAACAGTGAGAGGCCCACATACCGCAAAAAAATAATAATAATAAATAAATAAATAAATTGATAAATAGGACTTGATCAAAAATTTAAAAATGTTTTTGAAAGGCAGTGTTAAGAAAATGAAAAGACAAGCCATAGACTTGGAAAAACATATATCTGATAAAAGACTGGTATCCAGAATATATAAAGAACACTCACAAATCAGTAATAAGAAAACAAATGGCCCAATCATTTAAAACTGGGCAAAAGATTTGAAAGAGCACTTCACAAAGGATAGGTGTGAATTTAACCATGGAGGTGTAAGAGTTCTACAATGAAACCACAAAACATTGCTGAAAGAAATTAAAGAAGACTTAAATAAATAAATAAAAGTTATCTCATGTTCATAGATCGCAAGACTTAATATTTTTATGATGACAATATTATCCAAAGTGACCTACAGATTTATTACAGTGTCTATCAAAATCCCAATGGCCTTTGAAGAAATGGAAAAGCTAATCCAAAAATTCACATGGAATTGCAAGGGACACCAAATAGCCAAAACAATCTTGAAAAAGAATAAAGTTGGAGGAGTTACATTTTCTGATTTCCAAACTTACTGCAAAGCTACCATAATCAAAACAGTGTGGTAATGACATAAGAATAGACATATAGATCATGGAATAGAATCAAGAGCCCAGAAATAAACCCATACCTGTGGTGAGTTGATTTCTGACAAGGTTCCCCAAAACATTCAATGGAAAAGGAATAGTCTCTTCAACATATAGTGCTGGAACAACAGGATATCCATATACAAAAGAATGAAGTTGGACCCTTACCTTACACCACATGCAAAAATTCACCTAAAATGGATTGAAAACATAAATATGTGAACTAAAATCATAAAACTCCTAGAAGACAACATAGGTGGTAAATCTTTATGACCTTGTATTCAGCAGTGGTTTCTTAAATATAAAACCAAAAGCATAAGTAACAAGAAAAAAAAGTAGGTAATGTGGACTTCATTAAAATTCAAACCTTGTGTGCACAGAAGGATTAGCAAGGAAGTGAAAAAACAACCCTAGAATAGGAGAAAATATTTGTGAATCACTTGTCTGATGTGGGTCTACTATTCAGAATATATTAAGAACTCTTATAAATCAATAGCAAAAAGCCAAACCGTTCAATTTAAAACTGGGCAAAGGACTTGAATAGACATTTCTCCAAAGAAGATACAAATGGTCAACAAGCACATGAAAAGATGCCCACATCATTAGTCATTAAGGAAACACAAACTAAAACCAAATGAGATACCATTTCACAACCACTAAGATGGCTATAATTTTTTTAAAAAACGAAAAATAAGTGCTGGTAAGGATATAGAGAAATTGGAATGCTCGTACCTTGCTGGTGGGAATATAAAATGGTTTAGCCACTGTGGAAAACAGTTTGGCAGTTCCTCAATAAAACAAACATAGAATTACAGTATGATCAATCTATTCCAATACTCTGTATAAACCCAAAAGAATAGAAAACATGTGTTCACATAAAACTGGATACACAAATGTTCACAACAGCATGATTCACAATAGCCAAAGGTAGAAACAAGCCAACTGATGAATGGATAAATATAATGTGGTATACTCATAAGATGGAATACCATTCAGCCATAAAAAGCAATGAAGTTGGTACATGCTACAGAATGGGTGAACCTTGAAAATGTTATGCTAAGTGAAAGAAACCAGACACAAAGGCCTCATCTTGAATGATTCCATTTATGTGAAATATCCAGAAAAAGCACATTCATAGAGACAGAAAATAAATGTTTGCCAGTGACTACTAGTGATAAATTTCATGTTACGTGTATTTTACCATCCACAAAAAAAAAGAAGAGATGTGGATGGCAAGCAAGCACACAAAAATATGCTGAACGTCATTGGTCCTTGGGGAAACGCAAATTAAAAGACAATGAGATACCATGGCACACCTCCTAGAATGGCTCAGATCAAAAATTCATCCCCAAATGCTGGCGGGGATGTGGAGCAACTGGAATTCTCACGTATCACCGTGGGAGTGCAGCAGGGCATGGCCCCTTAGGAAAAGAGTTTCACAGTGTCTTACGAAGTTAAATATACACTTACCATATGACCCAGCAACCCCACTCTTAGGAATTTACCCAAGAGAAATGAAGTCATATATCCACATCAAAACTATATGTGAATGTTTGTAGCAGCTGTATTAATAATAGGCAAAAACTAGAAATATCTCGCATATTAATTACCTGGTAATGGTCAAAACTGTTGCACATCCATAAATGCAAAACTACACTGTAATAAAATGGAACAAACTGATAATATTTGCAATAAACATGAGTAAATCTCAGAAGCATTATCTACGTGAAAGAATCCAGACTCATAGGCTACATACTATATTATTCTATTTGTATGACTTTCTGGAATAGGCAAAACTGTAGGGACAAGACACTCACGCCAGGGGCTGTGATTGGGTGAATGGGGTTAACTAAAAAAAGAGGAACAAGGGAATTTGGGGGAGGCTGATGAGAACGTTCTCTATATTGTTTTATAGTGGTAGTTACACAGATGTGTACGTTGTCAAAATTTACAGAACAGTACACATAAAAAAGTGAATTTTACTGTATGTAAATTATACCTCAATTAATCTGACTTTAAAAACCACTTGTTTTTTTAACCTCCACTATTGTCTGAGGAGCACAAGCATTGACCCTTTTATTTTCACAGTATTAAAAGTAGAAAGAAGGTTGTTTCTAGACCTGAAGATCAAAATGGCTGCAGTCTTTTTGCCATAATTTCAGAACCCAACCAAAAAGCTATTGGGTCTGTTCAACATGAATGAGGACCAGAAAGAAATAATGGCCATGCTTCTGGGTTGTCAAGAAGAAGGGAAAGGGAGTGGGAGAAGGGATGAAGAAGGATTGAATTAGTGGGAAATTAAGCAGCTATTAACTTAAGTGGGGGAGAAGCAGTGATTAGACTCAGCTGAGTAGGAAAGATTTTTTTTTTTTTTTTTTTTTTTTAAGTTTCTCTCTCGACTCAAAATATAAAGCATTTTTGGCCCTCTACATCCTTGGAGCCCAAGCAATTGGATCCTTTGAGAGATTGTGATGCAACATTTATATTTAGATGAAAACAAAAGGATTCAAGTCTGTTAAATCACCTTGTAAGTAGGAACTGGTTTTTGTACCCTCACACCTTATACAGTGCTCGGCAGCTACCAGGAGCACAACAAATATTTGAAGAGTTAATGAATGAATATACTAAAACTTGCTGAAGGACAGAACGACTTTCTATTAAATTAAAAACTTTAAAGGGAAATGTAATACGACTGTTGTTTTGTCCATTATTACTGCCACAGTACTACAGAGAAAACAGTATCTCATTCTTTATTGTGTGCTTGTTCTGAATAAGTCATCAAAGTAGACTGCTCCAGTGTTTTCAGGACTTTAAAAGACAGAATAGGTCTAAAAGAATTCAATGTAGACATCACCAATTGAATATACAATTTCAGCAAACTCTGTCCTTTGCAGTTCGAGCCCGCTAAAGCTGCTACATGGATCGTAGAATTGATTTGTGGCACATTCTGCCCGCATCTACCCAATGTTTTGTTAAAATAGAATAGACAAATACCAATAAAGAGAAAAGCTACACTGAGAATTGACCAAACCACATCACCTTCTTCACACCTAGGGTATTGCAACCAATAGTAATTTTACAGCAGCTCTCTGTGTACCAGATACAGAGCTCTGTAGCCAGAAGCCCAAAATACAAGCAAACCTTTCCCTAAAGCACAACAAAGAAACGGGTTTATGAAATCACCGTTAAATATAATAGAACACTGGAGAGATGAGTAGAACAGAGGCAAGATAAGATGATGCACATAACACATAAGAACCAATTTAAAATGTACCATCTCTGCAGGAAATCAACCATGTGTTGATAAAGCTCTTTATGAATTTAAGTACTATAACATAATATAGGATTGAGAGCCTCAAACACGAGTGACCAAAAGAGGTACAATACTTTTTAAGGAAATATACCTAAAAATAGATTAAATGGTATCATCGGCACCCTGAATGTATCATTATTATCCCAGTTCTGAGTATCACTTATCTTCAGTAATATGCGGTATATGGTTAAGAAATAATCCTTATCAACACTTTTCTTAAGAATGTAACAAATATATTCCATATGTCTGTGATTTCTGGCTGTGCCACAAAAATCTGCACATGGGGAGTTGACTCTTCTAAGAAAGAATTTTTAAAAGATAAAATAATTAGACATAAATTGGCTAGGTCATCCAGAAAAATTGTGTTTTTTATCCTTTGTCACACCTGTAGCTTTCAAGAATGTATTTACCATCTCTGAGGGAAAAAGTTATTTAGAGGATTATTTAGACTTTATGTCTGTACAGGCTCAGCGCAGTTTAGCTATAATCTGTGGAAATAGCATAGACTGTGTCACTATGGTCTCCATCTTTTGAAATAAAGGCAGACATCTGTATATCCCTTTATACACATGCATAGGCATTCACACATACGCACTCATCTAGTTCTATTTTATACCCCTTTCAAGGTACTCTTTATACAATGGCATTTTATGAGATGAGGGTGAATTTTCTGGGTATGAAACCATCTTTACTACCTATCTGAAGTTCAGACTGATTCAAATATTCCTAGTGCTTTTGCCTGGACTCCACAAAATGTGAGCTAGAGATAGAGAATTCAGCTTTCCAGGAGTGATGACGTAAGTGTCAGCGCAAGGATTATGGACACCAGAAGAGTTGTTTCCTGGACAATGAAGTTGCTCAAGAAAGGAGTTAGAATGGTGAGGTGTGATGACACAGAAGGAAAAAGAAAAATTCAGAGACAGAGAAACCAAGGGAAGTTATTTTCATAGAGAAAAAAATTCCACCACATTTAAAGACCACTTGAACACTGAGAATTTAAAGCTTTCAAAAGTTTGAATTAGTTTTTTGTTCGCCCGTGTACATACATCCTTTGAGCAAACATTTATTCGATACCTACCATGTACAATGGAGATGTAAATGGAGATGCTGGAAATACAAGAATGAATAAAACACAGTTCCCATAGCTTTCTATTTCTGAGGACTCAAAAGGCTTTTAAAAATCAAATCTCTCTTACCAAGTTGTAATTTGGTGAGTTAAATGTAGAGGAATCAACGACATCTTACTGCCTTTTCATCAAACTCCAGAGGGACCTTAAAAAAAATAAGAGAAAAAGATAGACACATTACATTTTTAATTTGGCCAACAGAAAACATTTTGTACTGTTAAAAAAAAAATCTGTATTCAACTTTCATTTCTCATATCTCCCTTTCCTGTATCACAGAAATTTACTTAGGGGTCAGTAGAATTTTTCACTATTGACACAACACTACAGTCTCATCTTTTTCAGAGTGCCTGGACTAGTTCCCCATCTATAAATATGTAAACAAACATTTCCATTGACATCAGCATAAGTTATGGTCTCTCCTTCATTTATTTACATTTCTCCCTGTTTTTGTAAACAGGCATATATAGATGCTTATAATCAATGCCTTGGGAATACGGTAAGAATGGGAAGACGTAAACAGAGAATCAATACAAAACACATTTACCTTCTAGGTACTTGCAATTTGGAGGTAGGTATGTATTCCACATTTGATTAAGTCTTTTTCCCCCATTCCTATTTTTCTCCACACCTTTTATGATTACTACCTGAAAATTTCGCTTCAGGTAAACAAACAAAATGTTTTACCCCAGATTCTAGGTCTATCTAGATTAATATTTGTATAAAAGGGAGGTTGTGCAAGTTTCTGGGAAATAAGTTTTGCACAAGATTTTATTCCATTTTTTAAAATTACTCATCCACTCACCAAGTCCAAACTTAGGTTGTCCAGTGTTACCTGAGATTACTGATAGTTTTTCAAAGCCAACCTTTGCTTCTCCCCAACCCCTCTTTTACGGGCAACATTCCTCAGGCTGACAGAGACTCTGCTCTGAGCCACATCAGGCACCTCAGCCCAGAGCAGTGGTTCCAAGCGTGTTTACTTCATGGACTAGTAAAATCCCTCTAACTATTTTGGGAACCAATATAATATTGCTATCTTTTTATTCTGCAGTTAAGAATTTAAAAAGTAAAACATAGCTACAAGAATTTAATGCAAAGAATAACCCACCCCAAAATATGTAGTAAAGATATCACCTCATAACAATTTATAAACAGAATACATTTTGCTCTATTAAAAAGTTCATAATTCTTATTTTTTCTCTTCTTGCCATAGATTGACTTTTGGGAACCACTACCTTTGAGCTTTGCATAGGGGCTCTAAAAGAATAAGTTAACCAAATATTCAATTTCTGCTGTTTATGTACTATGGCACGGGTTCAGGTTTACACTGGCAGCAGAGTAGAGGAAGTGAGGAAATGTATGAATCAGCTCCATACCATCTCAGGCCTCCTAGCTATTCATATTGCCCGTGTGGTCAGTACCTCACAAACACAATGGACAGGGGAAATGCCAACACAAAGATATTATTACTCAGAGCTTACCCCAATCAAGTTAGTGTGCAACTAGGAGACAATAAGATCTCCTTGAAATCCAGGGACAGTTTAAGGAAAGTCACCCTCTGACATTGGAATTGATTAAAAACCGATTCAAAAGATGTAGTGTGTGTATCAAAAGCACTAGTGATGGTTTAGACACCTCCATCTGCTGTCAAGACTCAGGCATACCCAAGTTTAAATAAAGTGACCCTGAAGAATGTAGAGCAACATAAGCAAACAATAAAATTACCTACAGTCTTTTATAACACCAGAGCGTTTTTTTAATGTGAATTCTTTCAAATGCAATTGAGAAATAGGAGGGCAGTAGTACCACAGGGGAATCGTATTGGTTTTGTACATGTTTACGTTTTCTCACAAGCAAACAAATATTTGCTTCAGCAAATATGAAAATCTTAAGAAAAAAACTGAAAAGCTCCAGAGGTCTCTTCCTTTAGTGCCATAGTGGCCGCTACAGAGGCCTCAAGAACCACTGGGTTTTCCACCATGTTATGCTCTTCAGCAAAAGTGTAAGTGCTGATGAAATAACATTTCCCCTTTGGTAAAATGATGGACTGATGAAGAAGGCTATATCCTGGATATTTTTAATTTTGGTCAAATTGGTCTCTTCTAGAAGCAGCTTCCCCTCAGGACCTATTACATCTCAAAGGAGGAAGCATAAGCCCCAGAGTTTAGGCTGCAAAGATGTCCCTAGATTTAGAGGCTGGGAAAATGTTATTAATCTTGCTAGTCACTTTACTTTATTGTTTTTGTTAGTGCTTTCAAAGTTCTTTAGGTTTTGAATTACCTGCACCAACTCTATCTTCCTACAAGCCCTGATACTTGTAACACACAGTTTTATAGAACTATGGTTGTAGCCAAAATATATGTATTTTATTTTCACCCAGCAGTCAAAGACCCGATGTGACCCATGGAAGGGCAATGGTCTAGAAGGAGGTTACTAGAAGGTTATTAGAAGGAATTGGAATTGAGCTTCCAGCATCATTAGAGGAAATGGCTCCTGATGTGATTCTAATTCTTGGCATTGAAATATCTCTGCTTTGGACAAAGGCAATGCATCAGACTCTCCTGGCTTAACGGGAAAAGCGGGGAAAAAAACAGTAAAGAATATTTAATTCTCTTATTTCTAATTACGTGTTTGCTCTGCAATCTTCTAATCCAGGACTGGTATATAGGATTCCTCTCAAGTGCCAACTCCAATTGACTGGTAGTGGCTGCCTGAAGCAATGAAGTGAGAAGGATGCTGAGGCCCCTTCTGGGCTCAGTGGAGAAGAATACCACAATTGATTAGTGATGTCTGTCAGGAGATACCGCACATGTGTCACCCCTATAATCTGTGTTACAGTTGAGGAAATTTGCCTACTAAGATGAATGGTCTGGGCAGACAACAAGATTCGGTTCTGGAATCGGTAAATTTACCTTTGTGAATGAACAGATCGATTTTGTGATAACCAGTCCATCTCTGTCAGTTTCACCTGAGGCTGCTCATTTGGGTGAATTGAGAAAATGGAGGGTTTAAACCAGCAATGCTGAAGACCTTAGAAATCCTGACACTGAGATGCTGCTTGCCTGAAAAGGCCCTGCTTAAAGGATCCTGCCATTCAGTATCTTTGTCCTACTTATGCACTTACTAACTAGTAAGTTAGTAAATGCATAACAAGTACTTCTTCTCTTACCCTATTTAATATTTGCCGTATTTTATCAATTGTAAGATGCCATCAAATCGGTATGCACCAGGAGACAGTCAGGATGTAGTGTTCACACATGTGAATTTGGTTATTTTTAGTGGTCTAACAGTGGGACCACCACCGCAACCCCTTGATATTTAAAGTAACAAGTGATTTAAGGACCATTTGAGAAAAGAATATGAGCCTTGGTTGCTCCCTAAAAACCTTCCTTTCCCACTGGAGAGAAAGTGCACAATCAGAACTTGGAGAACAGGTATCAGCGTCTTGGAGGAAAACCCCAGAAAGGACAATTCAGTGGAGCACCCTTGTAAGAAACGGTGCATGGCCAGCACTCAAGGCTGCACAGAGGACAGATTGTGTGGGGAAGAGCATATGGACATTGACACCCTTAGTGAAAGCATGCTTCACAGAAGTCAAACTCTGAATGTGAAGATTCTGGAAAAGCTAACCAACTTATTCCTCTTTTATTTCCTTTTTATGTTTGCAAAAGATCTACATGTAGATAATTCTAAAAGAACTTCTCTAGTAAGTATAAAATAAAGCTTTGGGTCATGCTGACACCATTTTAAAAAATTTCTCATTGGTACTTAAAATATTGATGATGCCTTAGCTTCAGTGAAATGCAGTGTAATCTACATCCATAGCAAGCTGTAGCAAGCACCTGATTGTTCACAGGTTGTCTAAGTTCTCTCAAGTTAGCTGCACAGCTAGGATTAAAGCTTATGAGACCTTAATTCTTGCCTAGGTCACTTGAATATCACCTAGTGCCATATTTCAGAAAGTAAACAAATGGGCTGAACGGCCAACTAGAACGGGTCACCCTAAAACAGAGCCACCGTGTAGGCCAAATCAATGAGATTGTTCTATGGGTAGACTTCTGACAGTCCAAGGACAAGCTTTAGCTGTCAACATAGGTTTGGAAGAAAGAAGGTGCATTGTCATGTGTGTCACTGAATTTTTTTGCTAACCATCAACTATAATTTTGTGGAAATACCCATTTAGCCTACTTGTCTGCCTCCCTCTTTCTTTTCATCTTTAATTTCATTCTTACCCACAAGGGACTATTTTTGTGTGACTTTTCACAATTAATAATCATTATAAAAAGAAACTATTAGGTTAAATCATATAAAAGTGGACAGTATTTTACCATTTCTGACCTACAGAATCAGCAAATTTATGTAGTTTAATTTAATACATGACATAGGAGACATTCACATACAGCAGTTCGCAGAGACATTTATCATTACCGAGAGCCTTCTAAATACAATAGCTCTTCCATTTGAGCTTCTGCCAGCTCTGCGGGAGCCACTGAGCAACACTTCTTGTGTAGCTGGTCCCCTATGAACACCATTTGATCAACTATGTGTATGATATTCTTTTTATAAACTCAATAAACATTTATTGCACACTTCATGTGGGCTAGGCACCGTTTTCAGCCTTGGGTACAAAGATTAGTGCATCACAGTGTCCTCACTTTTCAGAGCATGCAGTCTAGGAAGGGAGACAGGCATGGACATAATTACAGTGCAAAATAGCAAGTAACATAATAGATATAAATAACATGCTGAAAAGGCACTTACCCTGCCTGGCAGAGCAAGAAGACCTCTGAGCAGGTGACATTTGTGCTAGTTCTTAAAGGATAAGCAAATTACTTGGCAGGAAAGACAGGGAACAATACAACATCACTAAGCAGAAATGACTTGTTCAAAGTCACAGAAGCACAACAAAGGAGGATGTGCTTGAAGAACCTTAGTTTGAATGTAGATAGGACACATGGCAAAAGTGAGAGAAGCAGCAAGAGGGCAGGCTTGGATGGAGGTAAGACTGGGTTATGAAGGGCCTTCCGTGGGGGGCTGAGTTTGCAGTTTATTCTACAGGTGGAGAGGAGTCACAAGACACACATGGGTTTAAATCTCTTAGCTATAAAACTGCTTTTTCTGCTTTGAATTTGTATGTCCAGTCCAGTCATCACCTAAGTATATAGAACCATTACATTAGCGACCCACAGTATCAGCTGCTGCAGTCTGAGTTCTTTCTTACCCGCCCTGGCACACACGTGAGCCCAAGCATCCTGGATTTCCAAGGGGTTGTTTCAGTCCTGACATCTCTCTTAAACACAGTCATTGAGCTGTGGTTCCTCACTGTGGCTGGAAGCATAGCCAAAGGCTGCATTACTGTGAGAGATTGTGGCTTTGACAATTACGTGCTGCTCCACTGCAGGGCCCTCTACTTCACATGGGTGAAGGAGGCTGCCAACACACCCTTCATGTTTTCATATTTTCCTCACTGGGTAATTGTAAAATGGGCGAATCCACCTAAATGCAGCGAGATTGATTTCATCCCGACTGCAGACTGGCTAATCAGTGGCCCAGTTTTCCAGCCGTGTGATCTGGCATCTGGCACTTACCACTCATCAAATGAAATTACACAGCACCGATAAATGACCACCTCACCCCTAGGCAGAACCTTTTTCCTTAAGCTGCCTCCTGCTTAATACTTGTCTAATGTTTAACACCATGGTTTATCCATACAGGGATGTCAGCCGGAATGTATCAAAACTTTACTACAAATGGAGATTTATATATGTGTGTGTATAAACATAGACACACATATAGGTATATGTATATGAATATGTATGAATGATTTATCCCATTTATGTGAATTTTCCAGATGACTATTACACATTTTTGTTTTATTTTACTTAAATTAAGTCTTTATGGAAACATTTCTGAAGGGGTTGGAGGGGCGAGTTCAGGAGTTCTGCTTTGTTTGAATGTTTGTTCACCTCTGAGCTTTCCGTCCTCAGGAAAGTAACAGTCTTTCTGAGTCTCAGCTTTCTCAGCTATAAAATGAGAATAATAGCAACTACCTCATAGGTTGCTGTGTGAATTTAGTGGGGTGTGCGTGTAACGCATTTGCTATGCAGTGAACATTCGAGAAATGCCAACAATTAATACTTTATGCATATTAGAGTTGATTCTGGAATATTGGGGCCTTCATCATGAGCATTAATGATTGCAGGAAGACTAATAGCTAGTACCCTTGGGGACTATTAAGAGCCAGAAAGTTATTTGCCCTCCACTAAATGACCCCAGACTGCCAGGCTTTTTCCCAGCCCTGTCTGGTTTTCGAGTGTTTCTACAGCATCCCTTGCTTTCAGACTACGAATTGTCATGTTCTAAAATCGCTAATATATAGGAGCCCAGCAGTTTCCTTTCTCCCTTAGTGTTTCACCGACAAATCAAATCATCCAACTTGTTTAAATTCCATCTAAAGCAGGAGATTAAAAAGCTCCGATTGAACACCCAAGTCTGTGCTTCAGTGTCTGTACTATGTGCTATCTATTTTAGCCACTCAAAGGTCTTTTCTACCCATTTCAAGGCTATCGGCTATGGAAAGACAAATATTGCACAATCTCACTTACATGTGGAATCTAAAATAGTCAAATGCATAGAAGCGGAGAGTAGAATGGTGATCGCCAGGGACTGGTGGGAGGGGAAAATAAGGAGATGTTGGTCAAAGGGTACAAAGTTTCAGTTATATATGATGAATCAGTTCTAGCAATCTAATGTACAGCAACATGACTATAGTTAATTATACTGTACTGTACACTTGAAATTTGCTAAGAGAGCAGATCTTATCAATTACCTTGACTATGGTGATTATTTTGCGATGTATACATATAATACAACATCAAGTTTTACATCTTAAATATATACAATTTTTATTTGTCAATTATACTTCAGTAAAGCTGGGGGGGGAAGAAATTATGATTCAACATAATAAATTAAAACTATGACCTAATTTTCTTAAAAGATTATCTGCGGGCTTCCCTGGTGGCGCAGTGGTTGAGAATCTGCCTGCTAATGCAGGGGACACGGGTTCGAGCCCTGGTCTGGGAAGATCCCACATGCCGCGGAGCAACTGGGCCCGTGAGCCACAACTACTGAGCCTGCGCGTCTGGAGCCTGTGCTCCGCAACAGGAGAGGCCATGACAGTGAGAGGCCCGCACACCGCGATGAAGAGTGGCCCCCGCTCGCCACAACTAGAGAAAGCCGTTGTGCAGAAGCGAAGACCCAACACAGACAAAAATTAAATAAATTAAAAAATTAAAAAAAAAAAAAAGATTATCTGCTATGTCTATGATAGATGATATTGCTATCAAGTGACCTCCAGAAAAGTGAGGGGATACTTTTAACATTTTACATTTGTATCTGATACAGGTCTTTAAAGGTCCATATCTTAAGTGATTCAAGAAGGAAATAATTGTACCACTTCTTTTTTTTAAAGCAAAATATGGCATATAAATAAAAATATCTATGCAAAGTTTTTCTGGTTTTAAAAAATTATAAAAGCATATACTAACTCAGCCTATCAAAAACCTAAATCAGCTCCATAATCCAAATAGCATTTATGCATTTCTTGATTTTTTTGGTGTGATTTTTAAACAAGCAAATCCTCATGGGCCTTATTCTATTACTCTTCATGAAAACACTGTATAAGGGAGACCAGAACTGCCACGTTGTAGTCTATGTGTACGGCGCCCCCTGAAGTTGTGCGGGAAAGTAGTCCCAAGTGAGATTGCCTTTATAATAGCTTTGTGTAATTTGGTTTTTTAGGGAGTTTTTGGTGCTTCAGTAGCCAAACCACCAGTGTCCAAGATAAATACATTCATCTCCAGCTCATTCCACTTGCTGTGAATGCTTGTTAGCAACATACATGCCAATTTAGAGAATAATTTTTCCAGGAAATAACCTCTATACCTTTTTCATCATTTCAAATATTATAAACCTGGTTCTACAAAATAAAATAAGTCCCAGACTTCAGCTGATTCTCCCTACTGTTGGCGCATATATAGTAAATTCTAAATTCTTAATAGACTTTATTTATAAATTTTGTGTTTTTAAAATTTGAAACACAATATTCCTCTTATTTTGCCTCTCAGTTATGTCCCTTCCTCCTGTCAGCCCTCTCCCCCAACACACACACACACACACACACACACACACACACACACACACACACACTGTGACCTGCCCCACAGATTCCTAAACAGTACCCATAGACTGTGATGTTTACACATGCTTCTCCTTCTCTTTGGAAAGCCCTATACCTGTTTCCTCCCCTGGCAAACTTTTATGTGTCCATCAGAACTCACATGAAGTGACCAGTCATGCCCCTTTGAAGCTTTCTCTGTCCTCTGTCAGGTGTGCTGGCCTCCTCCCATGTGTTCTTATAGCACATCGCCTTTCACTCTGTCTTAGGCCTTAGACACTTATGTGCCAGCAGTCATGCTGAACTGGAAACTCCTTAAGGACACGACCCTTTAAATCTCTTTTGAAACCTTGTCTGGCACATAGCAGGTCCTCAATAATAGGTGAATGATTTCATGAATTTTGTTCTCCCTAATGAAAAGATTAACTGTACTTTCAACTAATTTAGCAGATCATGACCTATTAATTTTGAAGTTCAATACACTTCTGGTTATCTTATCAAATAACTGAAAAAGTAAACATTTAAAAATTTCAATGTAAACACTTGGGCGAGAACCATGCAATTCTTCAGCTCTTCCAGGGAGACCAGATATGGTTACATTTGCACAGAGGAGCAATTTATGGAACTAGTTGGAAATATTCTATGTTTTCAGGCTATCTTCTTTACCAAGATTGAAAGTCAGCACATAATTGACAATAAAAGGATATGGTGTTCTAATTAGTGGGAATAAAGGAAAAGAAGTCCTTGCCCTTGTGACTGATTGGTTTAGGAAAATGTTTCATTCATAGAGGAAGGAGGAGGTCCTCACTTTTTTTTTCCTCTCCATGGTGAAAAATTTCAAGCTGAATGACAATTAGCACTAATCTGGAACTTTATAAATTGTGATGTAGCCTTGCTAGTCAAACTGTGAGTGTGTGTTGTTTGCACTTAATCCTTAACTTAGCCACGGGGCCTTGGCTTAGTTTTCCATCGCTCGTTGTGAAACACCTTGATTTCTCCAGGTAGAGAAACGTTCCCCAGGTGGACACTGACGTGACAGCACAACAGAGCACAGAATGTCAATTTCAATTATTTTTTTTAACTTTTTCAGGTTACAAGTGCTGCTGCCGACTCTCCCGGTCAAATGACTCTTCATCGCAAACCTTTTCTTGTGTGCGGAGGGGATGGATTTACTCAGTCCAGCTTTGATGGCTGCATCACTTCTGCCTTATGTGTTCTGGAAGCTTTCAAGAATCATATTTAGTACCTGTATTCTTATTTTTTACATGTACTTTGGGGTTTTCACAATTTTCTGTCATTGATTATTTTGTTTTATATTTTGTTAAGAGAAATTACTGGAAAATTGTTCTTTACTGATTGTTATTTTTCATATGGAGTAAAAAATCAATTTTATAATTTCAATAGTTACAAGTCATGCTAGAATGAAATTCCTTGTACTTTATACTTTTCTCCACTTTTCTGAATTGCCATGTCTACTCCTTGTTGGAGGCAAAGTAGTGCTTAAGAAAAACAAATGACTCTCCCCCCACATTATGTCAAATCAAAGTAACAGTTCATGTTCAGAAACCTTTATTATTCTTTTGAAAATTTCAATCCCAAGTGAAGAATAATCATTATCAAGGCCTCATTATAAATCTTCAAGTATGTCCTTGATTCAGTATTTTTACAAATTGCCAAACTACAAGATTCCTCCAAACTGTGGATAACAGAGTGTAATTTTTGTTTCTCATTTCTCTTCCAAGTTATTAAATGATCCTGAATTGTAGGTCACATATGTCATCATCTCTAGGAACGCAGTTTGGAGGGCAACTTGACTGACAAAGAAATGCCTCTTCAAATTTTCAGAAAATAACCAGATTCAACTTGACTTTCCAAGTCACACAGTACTTTTTAACCTTAGGGAAAAAAAATCCAGTCTTAATAGGAAAGATAAAAATTAAAGAGAAACTGAGAGAAATTATATTGATCTTTACCTTTTGCTATCTCCTGTCGCTAGTGCTGTTACTTTTATGTCCTCTGCAGTATGTGCTGTGGCATTTAGACTCTGTCAAGTTTAATGAATTTAATACAAAAAAATTTACTGAACCAGAAAATAGATGCACTTAAAACAGTTCAATATTTGCCAACTTAGCGGTTCAGCATATCACCCACATGCTTCAGTGACAACCCCATGACTTGCTGGCCGGAGAGAAATTGATCCCCAGCCTTCCAAACAAGCTACCTGTTGCTAATTTGGAAAGTGAAATGCTGAGTTCCATTTTGCCATTTTGAAAGGAAATAAATTGTTGCAGCCCCTCAAACTGAGAAAAGTTCAACCAAAGACTCCTTAGCTTGGTAGTATTTAAAATCTCACACTTACGTGCCCACTATCATACATACACACACACAGGCACAGGCAGAATTTGTTTGTGTAACTACAGAGTGGGTTTTGTGATTCTATGAAATGTCATTATACACCTCCTATCAGCAATCAATTCATGGAAAACTGAAATGCCTACATGTGGTTAACATCACTTATTTTTGAAAGCATAGAAAGGAAAAGGGAAATTACTGTGATCTCTGGTATGATATGATAAAAATATTGAGATTTCTTTCATCATTTTGGCCTATATTTGATTAACATTTGTCTCTATTCTGGTTATACCCTTAAAATATGGTAAAACAGTACATTCAAATACATTAAGTAACTATTCTGTTTTTTTTTTTTTTTTTTTTTTTTTGGTCCGCGGGCCTCTCACTGCTGTGGCCTCTCCCGTTGTGGAGCACAGGCTCCAGACGCGCAGGCTCAGCAGTCATGGCTCAGGGGCCCAGCCGCTCCGCGGCATGTGGGATCTTTCCGGACCGGGGCACGAACCCACGTCCCCTGCATCGGCAGGCGGACTCTCAACCACTGTGCCACCAGGGAAGCCCACTATTCTGTTTTTAACTAATATAATTCTGGAGCGATTTGAGTGAAAGCATACTGAAGATTTAAAAGCAATGTTATATTCGTCTGATGAGTGTATATACTCCCAAGAAGAGAGAGAAAATGATTTATAAAGGTGGAGTGGGTTACCTACAGAAATTATTCTAAGCCATTACTGACGACTTTTAATATCTATTCATTCGAAGTATATTTCCCTAATAATTGTGCATCTGCTTAAAGAAGACTATGGCAATACGAGAATGCACTCAACCCTGCTTAGTATGTAGATCATTGTTACTTTGCTAATTTAATCATTTTGAAAATTCATTTTACATTTAGATCCATCTCTGATAGAAACAGACCAATTCCCTGATGCTCAAATAAGGAAAGAAAATGTTTCAAAAGTTTGTTTCTCTATTTTCATTTACCTCTTCCTCTTTAGAAATTGAAATGGATATGGGAATATCTTGTGCTAGAAGCCATCAAGCCTCAGATGGCCAGGATGCCCTAAATGACCCAGGGCAAAGGCAGCTAAGTCCCCTGAGAAATAGGGGTCAGCACCTTTTGGCAGAGTTACCAAGGTATATGTATGTCAGCTCCACAGGACCACACAGCACCACAGTACTGCCAAACAAGAACTTTTACTAAACCAGCCAAGGAAATCTGCTCTGTTTTGAAAGGAGCATATTCAAGTGAGAAACGGCTTGAGCAGTGGGATGATTTAATACTTGTTAGCTGATAAATATAGACTTTGCTGGAATAAAACTTTATGATGCAGGGTTGAAAAGCTTAATTACTAAACTGTCTATACACATCTTGCTCAGGCAGCAAGGGTGACAAATTATAGCAGTCAAATAGTATTTTTCACCTCTGGCATTTCTGAAGGGGAAAAGTATGCCTAAAAACATCGAGAAAGCAGTAATAATCCCAGACCAGATATTACTGAGGGAAACGAAGACACGTCATTGAGTCACCAAGTCTTCTGTGCAAAATGCCACCATCACCACCCCTCCGCCTACTTACTACCTTGTTAAGTAAAAAGAACAAGGTCAATTTTACATTTATCTGGCATTTTATACATATATATATATATATATATATATATATATATATATATTTCCATCCTCCTAACATCTTGTGAAATAAACAGAGCAGAGAATTCTTATTCACATTTGACAAATGAGGAAACTGAGGCACAGAGATTGGCCAACCAAGGTCACATCATCAAATGCAGGACAAGAACCCAGGCCTCCCATGACCCATTTCTATTTACATGGCACCATGCCGGTGCCAGATGAACATGATAATTAAAGCTGAACTGAAATATTAGTTGGAGGTGCAGTCAGCACCATGTGGCCCTCTTACTGATGTTTCATTTCAGAGAGCTAACACTAATCCTGATGTGATGTATACAGGAATCTAATATAGAATAAAGTCTCCGTAAGTACTAGCTAAGTGATTTACATTCCTGTCATTTTCATTTGCTGGTTTATTTCCTTCTTTGGGGGGCACTTGCTGTGAAAAATGGCTGTATCCTAACGACACTGAATTTCAACCCTGCAGTAGTTGGTTAACAAACAGGCTTCCTCTGCATTCAGCATTTCCTTCTGTATTCCTCTTTGTCTCTCTATTCCCTTTGTTTCATTCTCTCCTCTATTAGTTTCTACCATTTCTTTCTCCCCTCTTATTTTTCCCTCCCACTTCTTACCCTGTGTCCCTTCTCAGAAATCTGGAATATAAATGCGATCACATTATGACTCATAGCATTTGTACTTTTTTGCTTTAATATAATCTCTTTTCTCTAAAATTTAAAGCAGCCAATGCTGCATTTTATTCAAGTTGATAGGATAATCATTATTTTGATTTTTCAAAAGTAATGCAAGAATTCAAAACTATCTGTAGCTTTCAGGGATCTCAGTGCTAATAACCTAAAATATATATGCAAATCATGGTATCAGGCTCTGTGGTGGACACAATGGAATATAATTAGCCACCTCCACCTAAAGATGCTAGTTAGGGGAAGACAAGTCCCATAGAGTGGGAGGCATGGTAAAGGTACATGTTGGTGGAATCGCAGATAGTAAATAAGATGCTGTATCTCACGAAACTGGGAATCCTAAGAGAAAGAACCATGTTTCCTTGGAAGAGAGAGGGTCTCCAAACAGAAGCAGAGCTCCATCAAGAAAACACTTTCGACAGCATCCCTCCCCTCCACACCATAGCTGGGCAGACCTGGCTGACTCTAGGAATCCAAACTGGGTATCAGAGTGGTCAGGACAAGTGAGTACTTTCTGTGGAGAAGGCTCAGTGAAACACAGAATGTAGTCTCTGGGAAAAGGAAAAAGCCTTGGCAAACCTCAGACTAGCTAGTTCAGGACTGAGCTGCTAGAATCCAGTCTGGAATGTCCTTGTGTTTCAGCCAGGTAAGCCAGGGAGGGTTGAAATAGTATTGTGTCCTGTGTTTCCTTCTCAACAGACAGTAATTATAGTCCACTTAAGAGTTCACAGCAGAATCCATCAAACGAACCTGCTAAGGAGAAAGAATTTCTAAAGAGTGTGTTAATTGAAAAGGCACGCAGAATCATAGAATCCTGGAACGTCTAAATTTAGAGCAACTTGGAGACCATTTAGACCAGTTCTTAGCCATTTTGGATTTTGAACCTACTAGAGAAGCTATGGAAAGCTGTAAGATTTTCTCCAAACAACAGCAACAAAAATAACGATGCACATAGAGCCTGCTGGCTAGCTGCCTGTTTTTGTAAATAAAGTTTTATTGGAACGTAGCCTTGCCCACTTGTTTGTGTATCATCTGTGGCTGTTTTTGCACTACAACAGTAGCGAGGGGTGTTTGCAACAGAGACTGTATAGCCTACAAAGCCTAAAATAGTTCCTATCTTGTCTTTTAAGAAAAAATTTGCTGACTCCTGTTTTAGGGGGTTACAAACCCTCCAAAATCTATTTTTAAACACCCGGAGGTCTATGGACCTCAGATTAATAACATCTAAATCTCCATCCTATTGCTTTATGTAAATATAGGCATAACTTAGATCCACACATCCGGTCCATTGTTCCGTGATCCTCTGCCCCATTGTAAATCCTTTAAGAGGAGCAGTACCGCTTGGCACTTAAAAACACATCCCCTGGAGTTAAAGAGATCTGTATTGTAATCCAGACTTTTGCTCCTCATTGTGTGACCTTGCAGTTAAATAGCCTCACAGCCTCCTTCATCACTGAAAAATGAGTTAGTGGTAGCTGCCTCATAAGATTTTTCTGAGGCTTAAATATATATAAAACCTTAAGAGAGTACTGGACACATAGTAAGTGCTTAATAAATGATAGCAATGATGGTAGTGATGATGAAGGGGAAGAAGAAAAGGGAGGAAGAAAGTATAAGCAGATCCTCCTGGTGCCTCTGAGGCCCCTGCGAAGGCCAGTTTCCTCTGCATTTGCGTAGGACAAGTAGGAGAGTTGATGGTAAGGAGAGTTTGTCCATTGATTAAATGATGGTGAAACTCGGTAACAGCTCTAGGTTTCTTCAAAACCTTCATGAAACAGAACAGCAGGGGCTACCTGAACCCAGCTGTGGGCCACTTTCTTTTTCCTTTTTTTGGTAAGTAGACGCTTGGGGAAAAGGTGGTTTGCTCTAAAGTGGTCCTTGAAAAGAAACCAGGGCTAGGTCATTACCAGGAGTAGGGATGAAGTAAACTAGAAGCATTCTCTGCAGTGAACGGTGTCTTCTCCTTGGCAAGTGTGTGCGCTGAATGCAAAGAATTGCACGCTTGAATTGGATTCTGCTGAAGATTATTTACTTAAATCTCTGAAACGCTGTGAAAACTGGGAGTGAGTTAGTTCACATTCTTGACATGTTTGGCTAAGTATGCAGATTCGTTTCCCGTCCCTGGCCTTCATTTTAAAAAGCCCAACTCCTGGTAAGTTCTATGACATCCCGAACCTACCACTTTCTAGATGTGTCATCTTGGACCAGTTTCTTATGTCTCTGAGCCTCAGGAGCTTCATCTATAAAATGGGGATACTAATTTTACCTGCCCTGGGGTTATCCTGAGTGTTATGGAATATACTATGTAAAGTGCTTAGCACTGTGCTCTGCACATAGAAAATAACAAATGTGAGCTGTTATTATTACTATTATTGTTAGAGAAATATGACTTAGGAAAATCATTCCCTCTCATAACCATCACTGCACCTCTAGGTAGCTTTAAATCTCGCTAGGAAGCCAGTTCATTATAAACTCAGTGGGGACTGTAAGTTTGGCCTTAGTTAGAGTCATTTTTCCTCAGAAATTCTTACTGACCCTTGAGTGAATAAATGAATAAATGCTTTATGGTTTATTGTAATGCTCCTTAACATACCCTGCACAGGATCCTGGTTTTCCTCCGCCAATCTAGTCTCCCCACTCTTGTGATACCAATCACATGTGTATTGTACTAACTGGTTCAATATCTACTTGCCATCCACAGAAGCAGGGGGCCGGGCACATAGGAGGTACTCAGGAAACATCTGTTGATCCAATGAATGAATGCATTCAACTAATGAACACTTCTTATTTTAATTGCATCAAGTACCAAAGTAAAACATTGCTGATACAGAATTATCCCATAGAAGAAAAATGTACCAACCTTATCCTCAGTAGAGGAGATAATTACAACAGTACCTACATTCTCCCTGTTTGGTCTCTATTCAGTCAATAGGTGATCTCAGAAAGTCCCTACTTTACGCTGCCTCCCACTATTTGGGAAGTCCTTTTTGGAGGCAAGGAGAATATGGGAGAGCTGCTCTACCATTTGAAACTGCCTAATAAACACCTGTACTTCACTTATCATTTTGCCTCTTGTTTAAAGATTTCTGCCTATGAAGCCAAAAATTTGAGCAAAGAAATGCACCAGACTAAAGAAGCCTGATGAGTCTTTTGTGTTTTTTATGAAAAGCTGGAGTCATATATATTGAAATTTGTTAAAAACTAGACAATTGAATTACCTGGAGAGGGAGGTTAACTGAATTTCAATTTAAATCATTATTAACTAGAAATCCTTTCTTGCATCAACTTCTGCATTTCTGTCTTTCCTGAATGCTTGGTTCACTTCTTTTTTCTTTTTTTTTTAAGTGCCTCTGGTATACATGGCATATTAAAGTTGAATGAATCTTGCAAAGCCTTGGAATCAGGATTTCTTTAGAATGTAGTAAGCTCTATGGGGACAGAGTTTTTTGTCTTTTTTCCTTCACTTTGGAATCCTCAGTACCCAGAACAGTGCCTGTCACATATTGAATGAATAATCCAAGAACATTCAGACCATCAGCAATTAGGAAGCTGTGTTATATAATTAAAAGATGTAGCAAAAGAAATGAAAAACTAACAGCTTATGAAGTCTGACAAGAGACAAAAAAATGAAAACGAAAAAGCTTTCAAGTCTTACTTATTAATATGTAAGTTCCATAAAGACAAGAATCATGTCTAACTTGTCTAAAATATATGCCCCAAACCTAGCACAGAGTAGGTCACATAGTAGACACTGAATAAATTTTTTTGAATGGTTAAATGATTGAAAAAAGGAAAGCTTAAGTGAAAATGAGCACTACATTCTAAAAAATCCAAGAGAAAGAATCCTAGAAATATAATACTTAAGTGGGCCCTCTCTGTAGCTGGTGTGTTTGTGATGCACACATGTGCCAGAGTGGGGAGAGGAGGACATTGATGCTTTTCCCTGTGTAAACAGTCAGCATAGCTCCTGTGGCAGTATGTTCTGCATTCTGGTTTATCACCTCCCAACAACATGTTTTCAGGGTTTCTTGGCTCACATTTTTATTTTCTTGGTATTCTTTTTATTAGAATTGATTTAAAGGTGACAAGAGTTAGATCTAGTATAGGACCCACTTCTACAAGACAAGTCACCAACTTCAAACTCACACAGTATATTTTAACCATTCAAATAAACCATGTTTATTTACCCTTTGGAAAACAGTTAAACTATTTACTGCAAACCAAAAGATTGTCAAAAAATAAAGTGTCAATGATACAGAGGCCATTGTGGAGAAAACAAAAACTGGCACGTGTCACTTCATTGAGAAGAGTTTGTTATCTGGGGTGAACAGCACTCTGACAAATCAGCTCTATATTAAAGAGCTAAAAGAATGTGCCTATAACCAGGATATTTGTTCATTTAATAAACTATATTGATAGTAGCAATAATGAAAACCTTATAATTATTTCAATAGATGCTAAAAATTGTCATAAAATTAACATATATTACTGATAAAACCTATGGTAAACTCATAAAAGGAGGATGCTATCTTAGAGGGATAAAAACTATTTTAGGGCTTCCCTGGTGGCGCAGTGGTTGAGAGTCCGCCTGCCGATGCAGGGGACGCGGGTTCGTGACCCGGTCCGGAAAGATCCCACATGCCGCGGAGCGCCTGGGCCCGTGAGCCATGGCCGCTGAGCCTGCGCTCCCCAACGGGAGAGGCCACAGCAGTGAGAGGCCCGCGTACCGCAAAAAAAAAAAAAAAAAAAAAAAAAAACTTTTAAAACTATAACAGACATCACAATTAAGAACAAATTACTAGAATCATCTACATTAAATTGGGAAGACATCAAAGATCCTTGCATCGATGTTTTTGAAATTCCTAGGGAATGCATTAAGGCATGGAACATATTTAAGAGATGTGAACATTGGAAAAGAAAGGCAAAATGGTTACTAATTGTTGTCAATATGATTATATTCCTAGAAAACTCAGGTGAACTAACTTTTAGAATTAATAAGACACTTCTAGTCACTACTAGAGAGGCTGAATTATAAATACTCAAAGCTCAATAATTTTTCTGTATGCTATAATAATCGATGCAAATATATCTCTATATATTTTTATTAACAAACAACATAGAATACAAAGGAATATCTCCAGGAAGATATATACAGAATTTATACAAGCAAACATTTAAAAATTTTTAATGATATTTTTAAAAATTTGAATAAGTAGAAATATATACCATGTCCCTGAAGGGGAATACTGAATATTATGAATTTTTCCATTTTCCTCTAATTAATCTATAGATTAAACATAATCACAATGGGATTTTGTTAATATGAAAAAATAATTCTAAAGTTCGTCTGGAAAAAACTGACAGGTGAATGTAACTGATAAGTTTATGAGCAAGCAGGTCATAAGCATTGAACTTAGCTATTAAGACATATTGTAAAATTAGATAAATAAAACAATTCACTATTGATTCTAGAATTGACACAAATCAATGGAAATAATGGCTATAAAAGCACTTAGTGTGATAAAGGAAGCATTACAAAACTAATGAGAAAGGAAGAATTATTTAACAAATGATTTAGGGAAAATTGACTATTTGGTTAAAAAAGAAGAAAGAAAGAAAGAAAAAAGAAATCAAATGTGATACTATTCTTATACCATATATTACAATAATTTCTAGATGGATTAAAGAGGCAAATATAAACAAATATACATTTTCTCTTTAAAAAAGAAAGGAAAATTTAGGTAAATATTCAAAACCCCCAGAAAACAAAACTAAAAGTTTACAGACCAATTATAAAAAAACACTTGTAAATGGCTCATAGTAAAAGTATTAATATCCCTAATATAGAGAAAACTTATTAACAAATGTTAAAACCTTGGCTCAAATTTTTTAAGAATTAAAAAAATTTAAAATAGCTTTTAAAGTATTAAAAGCACTAAACTGAAAAGATATATGCAGCCCCATGTTCATTGCAGCATTATTCACAATCCAAGATATGGAAACAATCTAAGTGTCCATCAGTGAATGAATGGATAAAGAAATTGTTATATATATATATATATATATATTTGTCCATCTCCTATTGATGGACATTAACTTGCTTTAATTTTTTACTCTTGCAAACACTGTTATAATAAATGTCCTGCGCATGTCTCTTTGTACACTTGTGCAAGAGTTTTTATAAGGCATAATGTTAAAATGTATTAAAATTGTGAGTTCAAGGGAATCCGTTATATATTTTTTCTACTCTGTATGTTTTTAATAATTTGAAAATTAATAAAAAAGAAATATTGTGAAGAATACCTTAAAGCCAACTGATGAAATTTTCCCATAATTAAAATGGGTACATCCAGGTTGGGATGCGGTAAGAGACTGGGGAGCCTGCTTGGTAGCAGGTCCCCAAGGAGGTAGCAAGACCACTATGGCGCCAGAACCCAACGCATTTCAAGTCTATACATGTTCCCTGGAAGCAAAGAGCCATGAAGGGTGTAGACAAGGAGCTATCACAGGCAATTCTGGTGACCTTGATATTACTTGACAGTCCTCTAATTTCCTGGCACCAAGCACTGGTATGATTCTAGGAAGTAGGGAGACTCCCCCTCCAAATGACTGAGATTGAATTTCCCATCTAGCTGCTGGAAATCAGGGCAGGCTGTCATATTTTATTTGATTAAAGAGAAAAGAACTACAATGAGACACCACTTCCAAGCCATTAGATGGCTATTATCAAACAACACACAAACAAACTAAACTAAAAAAAACAAAAACAAACAAAAAAAACTCCAGAAAATAACAAGTGTTGGTGAGGATGTGGAGAAATTGAAACCTTTGTGTATTACTGGTGGGAATATAAAATGGTACAGCCACTGTGGGAAATGGCATGATGGCTCCCAAAACATTTAAAGAGAATTACCGTATGATCCAGCAATCTTACTTCTGGGTATATACCCAAAAGAAGTGAAAGCGGGGACTTGAATAGATATTTGTACACCCATATTCATAGCAGCATTACTCACAATTGCCAGAAGGTGGAAGCAACCCAAGTTGCTTCCATCAACAGATGAACGCATCAACAAAATGTAGTATATACACACAATGGAATATTACGTATCCTTAAAAAAGGAAGGAAATTCTGACACATGCTACAACATGGATGAACCTTGAAGATGTCATGCTAACTGAAATAAGCCAGTCACAGAAGGATAAATGCACAATTCCACTTATGTAGGTTTCCTAGAGTCAAATTCATAGAGACAGAAAGTAGTATGGTAGTTGTCAGGGGCTGGGGAGTTAGTGTCTAATAGGTACAGAGTATCGGTTAGGGAGGATGGGAAAATTCTGGAGATGGACGCTGATGATGCTTGCAGAATAACGTGAACTTACTTAATGCCACCGAACTGTACACTTTAAAATGGTAAATTTTACGTTGTGTATACTTTACCACAGTTTTAAAAAAGAGAAGAATAAATTGATATTTATTACATGTAAAAAAGAGGGTAGGAGGGTATTTACAAACCTACAAGAGAAGCATGAGGCCCCCTTTCTCCAGCAGAAAAATAGATTCAGTCTATTTCTTTACCCCTTAACATCCTATTTAACAGAAATGGCCAAAAAAATGGGAAAAATACACACACACACACACACACACACACACACACACACACACGAATATGCTCTGCCTGGTAAGTAATCTATATATATATATGTGTATATATGTATGTGTTTATATATATATATATATATAAATAGATAAAAATCATGTTCAGCCTCATGAGTAAACAAAGGAATGTAGGTTAGAAACCACAGCAAAATCCAAGTTTTAACCTATCAAACTGACATCTTTAAAAAATTACTAACTTCTAAAAAGAGATCAAAATTGTTCGAAGTTAAAATTTTCACAACCTCTGCATAGTAAGTTGGCAATATATGTCACATTTTTTAAGTATGTTTTTTGACTCAATATTTATACTTCTAGAAATCTAGTTTAAAGAAATAATCAAGGATGCAGACAATAATTTGTAATATGTTTATTTAAGCATTAGTTAGGATAGTGAAAAACTGGAAACAACCTACATAAACATTAATAGGAAATGGCTGAATAAATTCCAATAGATCAAAACAGTGGAATTTAATGCAGTCATTTGAAAATGTGCTCTCAAAGCATACTTTCCTGTCTGGAATAGTTCTATGATCTAATGTTAAGAGAGAAAACCCAAAATATGTAACGGTAGAACCACAATGTATTATGATCTTCATTCTACTAAAACATAAGGTGTGTGTAATGTGCGTTTATATATATAAATTATATATATCCACATATGAAGGCTATAGGAAAATATAAAAATCTTAACAAAGTTCTCAAGGTGGTGAGATTTTGAGTGACTTTTATACTTTTCCTGTATTTTTACAAGGAGCAGACAGGCTGCCTACTGACCTTGTTTTAAGGTACTTCAGAGGGCAGAACCAAGACCAGTAGCGTTAGAAAAGCAACTGAAGCTGATATGAGAAAGAAATTTCTAGGAAGCAGAACTTTCCCACGTGCAGCAGACCTCTGGGGGCTTCTCTCTGCCATCCTGAGAAACGTGATCACTAAGTAGAGTATTCTACCGTGGGGAGAAGTCACAGGAGCTGTGCTTCTCAGCTCTGGCTGAGCCATCACCAGCTGGGGGAAGGCAAGGGAGACGGGGCTTGAGGAGGTAGAATGCAGATTTCTGGGCCACACA
This sequence comes from Aethalodelphis obliquidens, assembly GCF_003676395.1. Lineage (NCBI taxonomy): Eukaryota > Metazoa > Chordata > Mammalia > Artiodactyla > Delphinidae > Aethalodelphis > Aethalodelphis obliquidens. Next base: position 8,326,369 of record NW_020837955.1, on the reverse strand, counting down.
ACCCCCCACCTATCTGAATTGAAGCTCCAAGGCTGAGCTTTGGAAATCTGCATTTTCTTTAAATTTCTCCAGTGGTTTCAGAGGCGGCTAGATAATTTCTGCACTGGAGAATCCGCAGATTAGAAGATTTAAGGTTGCTTCCAGTGTGGGAACTCAAAGCAAGTCTGAGACTCAAAAGTCTGGAGATTGTCTGATTATTTACATTATAAAACCAAGGAGAGTAGTACAGATAAAAAGGGAAGTATGCTGGATGGGGCTGGGATGGAGAACGGAGTCACGTGAAGATCACCACTGCCCAGTGTTTAATAATTTCAGCACTTAACCTCCAGTCTAGGGGCCCCTCACGTTGTAACCTGAGTAAGAGAATGTTCTTCTTCTTAGAAAAATACATGCTGAAGTATTTAGTAGTAAAGGGGAATTTTTTGTCTACAACTAACTCTCACATGGTTCAGAAGAAAAAAAAAATTAGATAAGGTGATGAGAAAATGCAGATGTAGCTAAACTAGAAATTTAAGTAAAAGATAAATGGACATCTCTGTCCTATTTTTGAATCTTTTCAGTAAGCTTGAAATTTTATTAAAATAAACTGTTAACCCCCTGCCCCCCCCAAAAAAGATAATTAAAAGACAAAGCAAACACAATGGTAATCCCTAGGCCACTTCAATCTAAATCACTAGGCATGCTTTTGCATTCATTTGTTTATTCAACCAACATTGATCAAGGGCCTGATCTGTACTAGGCTCTGTATTCAAACCGCGGGATATATACCAGAGACCCAAACACTTCCCTGCCCTCACACTGGTCACGTTAGAGTTGGGTTAACATAAAATGCAGATTTGGAGGACCCAAGACTGAGTGCATTAGAATCTCTGGAGAAGGGCCCAGGGATCCATATTATATAAAATTTCCTGAGATGTTGCTTATGTACACTAATGCAGTGCTGCTTTCCAAAATATGGGCTTTGACCCATAGTGGTTTATAATAGCAATTTAGTGAGCCAAGATGTTTTTAAATTAAAAGAACAGAAAAAAGAAAAAGAGAAAAAAACAGAAAGAGAAAGTAAGAAGGCTGACACACAGTAAGAGGCACTATTATTTCATAAAACTTTTGCTCGCATGCCCTGGGTCACTAAGTAAACTGGAAAATGATATACAAAATATATCACTTCTCTTTTCCTCTCTAGCCCCTGAACCCAACAGTTCTCCCTTAATCCAAACCTGGGTGTGCTGAGATGCTGGGGCACATCCACCGCCTTGAGAAGCATCAGGCTGCTCTGGGCATTTGACTCACTGGCCATATTCCTGACGTAACGGCGCTTCCTTTTCCTTCTGCATAGAGCCCAGAGCCGCACTCTCCCACAGACGGCAATGTCTCCAGCATGTCACATCGCTTTCTTTGAAGGACCCAGCATAGCACAGCACACTGTCTGTCCTGGCACTCTGTGGCAGAATTAGAGCCACTGCAAGAAAGGAACTTCTGAGACCAAATGCTGCCACTTGCTGAGATACTTTTTGGGGGAACGAGAACACAGGGCATAACACAACCAATTTTCCAGGCCAAAGTGCTGGGTATCCAATTCAGGCCCCTTGTGTCTGGTTGAAATCCTATGCAGCCCATACTTTCTGACCCAGATGAGAGAGAACGGTTGTCTTAAACCAAAATGAAATAGGATGGGGTTAGCAAACCCATATGAAATGCGCTGAGGAGTCCTCTCAGGGACCTGAGAGCCTGCTGAACTGACCAGACCAGGGATGCTCCTGCGGTTGACTTGTGAGCTGGCCACGCAAGTTTTGGTTGTCACTAAGAAGAGAAATCCGAAGGCTAGTTCAGCATAAATGGCCCCCTGGCTGCACTGAGGGCAGTCATAGGTGAGTCATCAGCAGTGTGGAGGCCTGAGAGATGCTGTTTTCATCTCCGTCTCATGGCGAGAGGAGTATCTCTTCAGGAACTGAAAAATGGAATTACTCAAACTAAAAACTGCTGACCTCACCAGGACGATTCCTTTCCTGACCCGAGTCTGGGAATTGCCGTTGGTAAACCCCCCAAAATGAATTTGCTCATCAGAAAAGGGCAGAATGAGATACTCTCAGATACACTTGGTGACATGTTCACGGCCTTAGAAGCCAACCCTTCCCCACCTCAAACCAAAGCACTGAAATTCTTGATTCTGTGCAGTTGTGGTAGAAATGCCCTCTATCAAAAGCAGGCTCCAGTACCACAAGCCAAAGATAAATAACAGAGGAAATCATGGAGACCATGACCTCTTGGTGACCCCTTGGAGCTAAATCTTTGCTAGACCTCAGAATATGAAAAAGGCCACCAGCCTGCCAGCCACAGTTTATGTATGAACAGCCTGGAAGCCATCTCCGCCTGCAGAAGACCAGCTCTCTAGAAGCGTGAGAAGAGAAATCTCAAAGGAATTTCTTGTTCTATTCCCCAAAGCAAGGGTCTGTTGTTTAGGTGAAGAACCCCCTTCTGAGAAATGAGCTCATTCCTGGGGCTCTGCAAGGGTCACCCTGAAAAGGTATTTGCCTGGGAGTTGGGACGGTGCCTATCTCCCATCCAGCGTGAGATATTAGTATTTGAAAAATGTGTTCTCTCACTAACGAGCCAAAAAGTGAACCTCAGGATCTCACAGGGGCCTTCTTCCCTGGTAGATTTCACTTATGGACGCAAATCAGCAAACATTACAGAGTGTTTGCTAGCTGCCAAGGATTGTGCAACCTTCTCCGAGGATGCTGAGAAGAATCGGACTCAAGTTGCTCTTGGAGGGAAGCACTGAGCAGACGGAAGCATGGGGTCCCCTCTCGAGACAGTGTCACAGCAAAGACACTCCTGGCTACCACTTTTGGTTTAGAAACCTCGGAGGCACAAGACAGCAACTGAGGCTAAAGGAAGCCAGTATCTAACAGCCAGGGAGTGGCCCCGAATTGCTCTTGGAGTGTCTGGCCTGAAGACTCAGCTAAATCTTCAGAATAAAAGGTGTGGAGAGAAGCTGGAAGACAAACCTGACCCTGAGTCTAGTAGGAAGGAGACCTTGACCACAGGAGGGATTCAAACAGATGGAATTTGCATCTCTTGGTTTTTAGAATCACCAGGCAGTACAAAGGTCAATTAATTGATAGAGATTATATACGTAGACATAGATGTCATTGGGTTTTTTGTTTTTTACCCCTCTCTCCTCTTGTCAAAGAGGTCATCTCTCTCCCATAACCTAAAATGGCCTCAAAGTTTAGAAGGCTTCTGGGTCCTCTTCTCAGAATATAAAGGATTTGGGTGAAATAAGTGGATTTCCAAGTATGCTTTAGTCATGGAAGTTGTTATTCAGACAAAATCTTCTATTGTCTTGTAAATAAATGAATCGCATACAGGAAGAGCAGCCTTCAGGTGGAAACAGGACTCCCCCTGGGTTCCTCTGAGAGTTCCTCAAAGTACAGTTTAAACCATGACTAAGAAGGACTTCTCAGATCCTTGCTGGCCGATTCTGGAACTTTGTGACCCTGTGGCAGATGCCCCTCAGAATTTGTGACTTCTGTCCTTGACCCACCGTGGGGCCGTCGTCCAAATGGCTTAACTAAACCTTGTGAACCCCAAGTGTCCTATTTCAGCAAATCCACCCTCTAGAAGTGAGCTCGCCCAGGCCTTGGTTTGATGATGGGTGAGAATGACCACTCAGAACTAGTTAATGTCACTGTCGCTTTGGTTTTCTGCCACCGCAACAGACAAGCAATAAAAAAATATGAAATTAAGGGAGAAAAAACTAATAAAACTCTTTCATGCACAGGACATTAGTTTAGTATACTAATTCTGTTCGCATGTAAAGAACCTGCTCTCAGGAATCCCATTGTAAATACTCCTTTGTTCAGAGAACTGTCAATTCACACCCACTCCTTGTGAATGCTAAACTAGAGTCTTGTGCGTGAAAACATTTTATTCAATCTCATGGTTATAAAATATTCTTTAAAGTTGCCAAAGAAATCTGATAGGTTTGATTCACCTGGATTTTGCTTTTTCCCCCAAAGAGGATATGCCTCCTTGTGTTTCACTGATCTTTTATTGTGGACTCCAACAATTTGCTGACTCCAGTGAACATTTGTCAATTGTCTCCCTAACACCTATTGCCTTTCTTTCCAAAGACTTCTTTTGGATACCTTCTCTTTTCCTATCCTCAGTCCATGTGGTCCAAGATGGGGCATCACCACTATGCCTGACTTAATCAGTGCCTCACGCTGTGTTGGCCACAGAAACTGGATCGAGGTAAAATAAATATGAAATAAACTCATTCCATCAGACTGAAGCTTGGGACCTTGCAAGAGTTTTCCACTGGACTTGGATTTGAGAAGATCTGACACCAGAGCTTCTGTAGCCATGCCACTGTAGAGGGCAGGTCTAGGAAGCTGCCAGGACTCCCACAGGAAGGTCAAGAATAAAGCCAACACACTGGAAGGTAGAGCCAAGGAATGGAGATGAACTGACACCTGAAGCCATCATCTGAGCCCGAATCCCTCCCTGGCCTTTTTAGTTATGTGAATCAATAAATTCTTATTTGGCTTAAACCAACCTGACTCAGGTTATGTCACTTGGAACATAACAAGTTCTAATTTATGCAATGACCCTGGCGCTATTCCTAGAAAGGAAGAATTGTTGCTTTTTCTGATGTATATATGTTTAGTCCACCCACATTACTTATTACTAGTAGCACGGTAATTCCTACTTATTGAAGATTTTTTCCCCTAGGCACTATATCTACAGCTTTCCACGCATCAGCTCATTGGTACTATTATTATCTCCATTTTACAGATAAGAACACTGAGATGACCAATGTGATAATAGCTTGAAAGTGGCATTGGGACTTCCCTGGCTGTCCAGCGGTTAAGACTCTGTGCTTCCACTGCAGGGGGCATGAGTTTGATCCCTGGTTGGGGAACTAAGATCCCACATGCTGCACAGCGTGGCCAAAAAATAAAATAAAATAAAATAAAAAGTAAAATAGCTTGAAAGTGGCAGATATGGAATTTAAACCCCAATGTGCCTGACCCCATGGCCCATGACCACCTATTATGTGGTAGGCACTGTGTCAGCACTAAGGACAGAAGTGACATATGTTGTCCTTGTCCTTTAAGGAACTTTCAATGAAGTGAGAGAGATATACAACACGTGGGAGCTATAGGGCCAACCTGCTCCCCACCCCTTTTCATACTAGGGCCATATCTAGTCAGTGGCATTTGCTTTTTTCTCAGCCAGACACGGTACCACATCCCTGAAGCAGGGGAGGGCATTTGGAAATGTATGGGAAGTTCTCCATTGTCACAATGACTGGTTGGCAGGGGCACCACTGGCATTTAGTGGACACAGGCTGAAAGGTGCAGACCTATTCTGCCCAACAAAGAATAGTTCCACCCAAACTGTCAATAGTCCCCTAGACGGTGAAGTTAGATATTGAAATAATCCAACCTAGAACTGGTGGCAGGTAAAAAAGAGATCCAATTAGGGTTGCTTTAATAGAAAAATAAAGTTCAAAAGTCTGTGAAAAGCACATAGTAAAACAAAGTGTCAATCTGTAGTGCGTCCTTTGACCACGGCCAACCATTCATAGACCCTTTTCTGCTTATGAGCAAATCTTACAGCAAAGTTTCTCCCTATGATGATAAGCACATAGAATTCCTTCCTTCCCAAGATATTTAAGATCCAGATTTCCCCGAGAAGAGCCAGCCCTGGCAGGCTCTCATCCTTTCCAAGTGTGGCCTCTGAACCCCTTACAAAGACATTGGTCCTGTCTGCCCTTCTCCGTCTCCGTTTCCAGATTCTGTTCCCCTCTTCCTCGTCACTCCTTCTCATGCCTCCCTTCCCTCATTAGGCATCTTTTAAAAATGTACCCAAACCCAAAATGTGGAGGTCTGCCTATATTGTTCAAATGTCTACAATGTGTAGGTTACACGTTCTCCCTAGTTAGGGTTAGCGTACGTATGGGTAGTGTTTTCCTTCAGGAACCCAACCACTTCTTGTGTTTTGCAGCATCGCTTCTGTGTGGCTTCTTGGGTTGGCAGCAATGTGTATCTTCAAACATCTGCCAAACTACCGGGGTCTTCACCCTGTGAGATTTTTAATTCATTAAACACAGAATTTATGACCTATCAGTTTGGCATTCTGAAAAGCAGACACTGAGATCCCATGAGACGTAGAAGGGAAAATGGCTGTGAAGGGCAAAGAGTACAAGGAGCAGAAGCAGGTGTGGAGAGCTTTCAGACGACGATGCTGGCCTGACACCTTGAAAGGAGAGAAGGAAGGAGGAAGACTGGGTAGTGCAACCTTGAGATTATCTCAGGCTGGCCCTGTGAGCACCAGGGCACCAGAGCAAAGACCGCCTGCCTGGTAGAGGAAGTAAGGGCTCAGGCAGAAACGGCCCAACTCCCGTGTCCCCAATCTGTTCAGTTCAGCAACTGACCACCAGCCAACTACCTTCCTCGCCGCAGGTTCTCCGGAAGGCAGATCCGAGTGGTACCCCTCCTGGCAGCCACATATGGCATTGCGGGGATGTTAAAAGTGGAAGTCAGTTTGGCATAAGGTGTGTGGGGTATGTAGTTAAAAGAAAGAAGATTGCCTTGAAAGTAGGGGTCTGAACTGTGACATGATAAAACCATCAAAACCAGAATAGGATCTTTCCGTCTGGAGGACCAGGTCTCACTCGCAACTTCTAGACTGTTGGCCTGGTTGAAAGAGGATAATTTCACCACTTTAAAAAGGAACAGAATTGGAATGCCAAGAGTGCAAAGTATTCTGGGACTGCTGGGCATCCAACATGCTGTGTTAATCATAAAGGGGAAAAGCCCTCTGTTCTGGCCAGCAATCAGGGGAGTTATTACGGGAGCAGCCTCATCAGTGACCCAGACATTTCCATTTGAGTTCCAAAGCTCTGAAGAGCATAAGCCTTGAGAGTCCTTTCCACTGGCCCGTGTTTCTTTCTCCACAGGGCTTTTTTGCACAAATCTGCTACAAATTCAACGTTCACCTTCTCAAGGGAGACTGCAGAGAAGCAGATCTTTGTCATCAGAGACGGTGAGCTTTCCTGGGAAGTGACTTGTCTGCCCATTCAAGGGGCCTCACGGCTCACAGTCACCTGTCTTAACCAGCCTCACAAAAAAAGCATTCGGAACGCTACACACACCAGATCTTACCAGCCCATCTTCTGTCAATAAAATGCCCCATACAATTTTTATGATGCCTTCTATGTGAATTTCTCTAACCTGAGCCATTGGATGCCTGAGAGATGAGGGAAAAGGGATTCAAAGAAAAGTATTGCATGATGCAAACCCTAATGGGATGACAGACCCATTCTCTACTCAGGTAAACTCAGACCCCCCTCTTACTCAAAAGGAAAGATAAACCAGTTACAGTATCCAACATTAATTGTGCACTTCTGCATGATCCCACTTAATATTTAGACCAACCCTATCAGGAAGGTAGTATTTTTATAATCCTCTTTGGAGAAATGTGGAGATCTAGTCTCAGTGTGCTTAACTTTTTTGCCTGAACTAACCCAGGGAGCAAAAGGCTGAGCTGAGACTTGAACCCAGGCCATTCTGAGTCCAGAGCCTGGACCCTTAACCACACTTCCCTATCTCCCAGTCATTGTGGATCAAGGCTGATCCAGACTTTGGGGGACCCTGAGCTTACACGTTTGGCGGGAGGCAGCCCTCTTTAAGAAAAAGAAAAATGTATATGAAAACAAAAGTCAATACAGGGCCTTAGAAGGGGTCCATGCAGGTGAGGGAGGCGGAAGCTTAAGCTCCATTACCTTCCCAGGAAATCCGCTTTGGTTGTGATAATGCCATCATTGCCAACAATGTAACCGTGAAGAGTAATAATTATTCTTCAAATGCAAATATATGAAAATCTGGTTGGATTAGGATTTTAGGATTTACTTTGGAAAACAAAGCTGTTCTGAGTGCTTAGGGACCCCACCTGCTCCCTTCCCAACCACCATATAATTCCTCTGCATCTGAGTCATACCCCACCTGCTCAGGTTCTCTCCACATTATCCTTGTATCTCTATTGATCTGCCTCACTTTCAATTTCTTAGTAATAATTATAATTATAACTAACATTACTAGAGGTGACAGGCACTGCTCTAAGCAATTTTCTCATTGCTTGTTAGAAACTTTTCAGATGAGGAAACCGAAACCCTGAGAAATTCAAGTTTGTCTCTGAAAGCTGCGTTCTTAACCATTACGCCAGAGGGCTTCCAATAGCCTAGGTCAATCAGACGTTAATGCAGGCAGACTCCACAGAGGCCAGAATGAAGTACAATAATTACAATGTCTTGATAAAGTACCAAATATAAGGCTAGATGCTCTGTAAGTCACAGACTTAATGCCTTGATCAGAATCCCCTTTAGGCACCTGTGAACAGTGCAAGATCAAAAATATATTTCAAGTCGAGTCAGCAGTTCTGAGACATACAAGACCTTGAAATGTGTGATTTAATTGATTAGAAAGACATTTTTTTCCCCTGGGTTGCAATTGCTGAAACCCCAAAAATAAGCTTGGCAGTGCCTGAATTTACATATTTATCGTAAGTTTTATACTTCTTTCGTCATTATCAAATTACCCATACCAGAAAGTTGTGCTTCCCCTGAAAACGGGTCGCCAACCAGGAACCGTGCCTGAGGAAACTAGAGAGGTTGTGTCAGATTATCTGGTCAAACTGGCTTGGCAGTATTCCTGGGGCTGAAGCACCATGGAGAGTGTATATCTGAGTCACGTTCCTCGAACATCAATGTTTGAAGGAAGCTCAAAATTTATGTAGTTCAAACCCCCTTCATTTACAGATGAAGGCAGTGAGACCCTGAAATACCAAAAGTCACAGAGCTAAGGAGCATCATTCATTCAGAAAACTAATTGAACTGATTATGGGGCTAGGACAGAGGACTTTCCACTGCCCCATGCTGCCCCATGGTTAAGACATACCATTGGGCACAGGATCAGTAATCCTGTGATCTTTTTTTAGAAAAATTTCTATGACGTACACATGCAAGGTTTTCATTGGTCTGGGCTCTGCCTACCTATCACCATCATCTCCTGCACTTCCCCAGTATGAACCCTTCTTCTTTATATTTCCCAGAAAGTACTCACTATGTGCTCTTGTTTCAGCTCAGGCTGCTGTAATGAAATACCACAAGTTGGTGGCTTATAAACAAAGGAAATTTATTTTTCATAGTTCCAGAGGCTGCAAGTCTGAGATAAAGGTGCCAGCATGGTTGGGTTCTGATGAGAGCCCTCTTCCAGGTTGCAAACAGCCGACTTCTTGCTGTATCCTCACAAGGTGGAAAGAGGGGGCACTAATTCCATTCATGAGGGCTCCACCTTCATGGCCTAATTACCTCCCAATGGCCCCACCTCCATATATCCTCCCCTTGGGAATTAGATTTCAACACATGAATTTTGGGAGGGGGACACAAACATTCAGTCCCTAACAACTCTCTCTGCTCTGAGCCTTTGTGTAGGCTGCTTTCTCCATCTGGATTGCCTTTCTTCCTATTCACCACCATAGGAATTCCTTCATTTATCAAAATTCACAGGTGTCACCTTCACAGTGAAACTTCCCATGAAGACTGCACATTCCCCACCCATTCATCCAGAAAGGATTAGTTTGATCACTTTTCTATTCTCTCAATGCACAGTTCTCAGGGCTTTTAGCACTTGCCACATTTTATTTTGGCTCTTGGTTTAATTTTATTCCCTCCATTTAACTCTGAACTGCTTAAAGTCAGAGACCCAATGTTGGTCATCTTTTTAATCACTTACTGCCTAGGCTCTAGTGGGTACTAAAAATACTGTAACAATATCAGTAACATTCAATCCCTACAATAATCCTAAAGGGAGGGTGTGATAGGGGTGGATACTACCAGTGCACACCAAGGCTTCTGGTTCTCTTCTTAAATTTAGGCATGGCCACATGACCCGCTTTGGCCAATGAAATTTAAGCAGAAGTGATATATGTCACCTCCACATAGAATTACCCAAGAACAGGTACTCTTTTCCCCTGCAGTGGTGGGCCCTAAAGTCTTGTGTTGGACAGGCAACATCATAAGATGGGGAAGCTTCAGTCACCCTCTGCTGACCCACACTGGACATACAGTATGGGTGAGAAATAGATCTCTGTGGTTTTAAATCACTGATATTTTGTATTTGTTACTGCAGCATGACTTAGCCTTTTCTGACTAATACCAAGAGGGTCTAATATTATCCTCTTTTTATAAATGAGTTAAGGTCACCCAGGTGGTAGGTGGCAGAGTGAGGATTCGAACTCTGCTAGGTATAATGTTAGAGCTTGTCTTCCAGACCACTAAGGAATAGAGAAGGAGAAAAGCAATCAATCTTCTTCCACACTGAGCATCCCAATTGTTGCTTCCTTTCCAGCTTCCGGCCATTGTCAGGAATTGGTAGAGCAGCTATTCCTTCAGGGGGTATCTAAGCAAGTTCTCCCCTACCTCCTTCCCATGTGCGGGAAGCTAGGGGCACCCACAGTGCTCTTCAGCTTGAGAGATTTGTGCTTATCGGTAACAGAGCAACAGAGACTGCACTTTATTTCCCCCACTTCCGCATGACCTCTATGCCAAGGATCCCCAGGTCTCTGGCGAAGGGATGAGCCTGTCATTTCCAACATCCAGACATCACAAGCCCCTAACACTCCAAGGTAGGAGTACCTCCACAGAATTTGATCAAATGGTTCCTATTATGACCTAATGGCCAAATCTTAGGCCTGGGATTTATTACTAACCATCACCTTAACGCACCTTGCAGCTTTGAGTTTATCACTTTCCCCATTATTTCAGTCTGTCCACTTGTAAAAGAGAAGAATGACCATTTGCCATCATCAAATAATAATTGTGTTTTGCATGGAAATGAGCAGTCCTGGTTAGCACACATATCAGGGTTACACAGTTAATATTAATTATCTCATGTATTTCTCACTATGGCCCTAGGAGAAAGGCATTATTATATCCTCTGTTTATAGCCATGGAAACTGAGGCTCAGAGAAATTAACTAATTTACTCAAAGGTATCAAAACAAATGAGTTATGAAGTCAGGGTGCAAACAGGACTTTAAAGACTGTTCTTTCTACAAGTCAAATTAGGTTTTATTTAATAGGATCCAGAATGCATAGTTTTAAACATTTATCTTCGGTGTCCAAAGTCCTCTGAAAATGTATGCCTAAAAGACTCTCTCACAGTAATTACCATTAAAGTCACAGTCAGTCAATGATATTTATAAACTACCCTTTATGTCCTACTAAGAATAATGACAATAACATTTTACATTCCAGACTCCCTTTCAACTTCTCAAAGTACTATCCACATCAGCTGATGCATTTTATTCTCTCAGAAATACTATGATTCCTGAGAGATGAGGTCAAAGAATTTGCCTAGGCAATGGTAAAGTCTCCTGACTCTTCATCCAATGCAATTTCTTTTGGGAGGAGGAATGTGTGTTTATGCATGTGTGATTTACTTATTCTATTGGATTTTTTTAGGTAAAAGAATCAGTGTTAGTTGTAACAAACCAAACAGTACAGATCTGATTTTGAAATGAATCACCTTCCTCATTCTTCTTCCAATCCCACCTTCCCAAAGTTATCCATGGCAATGGATTGGTATATAATCTCCCACTTTCACTCCAGACGATGAAAATCCACGGTTTCTAAGATAATATCACAGACCGAGTCATGGAGTAAAATGCACGTCCTCCAGGAAGTCAGGAAGTGTGATTTTGATAATTTTTAGCACAGGAGTCCATCTGAGATTCCGTCATTGACCCTAGAGTCTATTGCTGCATCCCCTACTCATCTCATGCCTGAATCCCTCTTCCTAGCTCCAGGCCTCTCAGCCTAACCACTTACAAACAAGGCTCCCAGGATTAATTGGCACTTGTTGAGTTCGGTATGTTCCCGGTTTCTCACCCACTTGACATAATATGTGTTCATTCTTGTGCATAAAAATTATGAACCAGACCCACTCTGTCACCCTAGCCAGCTGCCCCTCAATTTCTGCTGAGGGTATTTTGTGGTGTCTAAAGATGACTTTACAAGAACTTTAAATTAGGAGTGAAGTCTTGGTACACACAGGGACATCTAAATAACTGATTCTGAAGTGCAAAATCCCTGAACGCAGCAGATCCACCCACTAATCCCTTCCTGCCACTCTCCTGACAGTGTAAGAGTGTCTCTTGGGCTCTGTCCTAAAATTGGTTTACAATCGTTTAACTTACTCTCACATCACATCAATTTTGACATTATAATGTGATTTACATTGATTTGAGGCTGCCATCAGAGTGAGCTCATAACTATGTCAAAACCTCTGTTGAGTAAATAAAGAACTGATTTTGAATGTGGAGAATGATGGAGGATGGAAAAATCACGGAAGGGGACCAGAAACAATGCAAGCTCAGTAGGGAAATTTTAGACATCAAACATTTTTTTTTTAACACAAAATACCAAAGGTCACTAGTCTCCCACATCAAATACACAGACAATTTTTTTTTTAAACAAATCCATTTCAGTCTGAGTCTTGAGACAAGTCTAAAATATGTGATTCTGCAAAGAAATTTCTAGGATAATTTTAAATTTGTTGTTTTTTAAGAACGAAGGAGGAACTGTTTGGGATGGCGGAGGAGGGAGTGAAGAAGAATAGCAGCACCATCTTCCTCTCCATCCTCCTTCAGCACGGGGACTTCAACCTACCCAGAGACGTCGACATCTAAATAACTGATCCTGAAGTGCAAAGTCCCAGAATCATACTCATTTGCAGGCCTAAGATGCCACCAGAAGGGCAAAGCAGGCTCCAAAACGTGGCATTGTGCCTGCTTTGAAAGAGCTAGTAGCCCCCTCTGTACTCATTTAAGGCTGCCTGGAGCACCCATACTTTGCCCAAAAGCAACTTCTGCATCTATCTTGGCAACAGTTCAACAAGGGGATGAGGTTTGGCCAAAGGTGGGTGGAATCAGCCTGAACATGTTCCTTCGCCCATATTATCCTGTCTGAAAAAGGCAGATGGAGACGGAAGGCTTTCAGGCTGAGTTCCCGCCGACCTTAACTGGAAGAACTTGCGCTCTTTCACATCTGCAGCTGTGTCCTCCTCAGGGAGTTGTCCAACTAAAAGTGATTTTAAACATCTGTCAGCTAAATCAGAGCTCCAGATTTAGCACTCAGGAACATTATGTGGATTTGTGATGCTCGCTGGAGAACGCTGGATACATAAACCAAGCTCACATGAGACAGCCGGGTGGCACTCTGGTTGGTAATTTCATCTATGACACATTTAATTGGCCTGCACATTTATGAACGTTATGTAAAGGGAAAGAGTGACCATTTCCCTGCAAAGAGCTTTCGGAATTACTGCAAGATCAATAGCCAGAAGGGAGAGTCTTTACACTGGAACACTGACTGTATTCTGATCCAGTCATTTGCCTAGAATTAAAAGAAAAAAAAGTCCCAACGGGCTCGTTTTGTCTGAATTTCCTGACACTCTTATTTTCTGCCCTTTCTGGTACAGCTATAACTTTGCTCCCCTGTACCCATCCTGGAGGAAGAGAAATTCTGCACACAGTCATGATTCCTAGTTGCCATCGTTGAAGATGTCAAGCATGGGAGGACCATCCTCGCCCTCCACCTGAAGAGATGTACTACTGTTCAGGAGAACTATGAAGCCAGGGCTTCACTCAAACACTCTCTCTTTGCTGAGGCAATACTCCTGGATGATTGGCTAGAAATCCTTAGTGCATTATGGGGCTTTGAAACCCATCCTGTCAGTTCCTGAGATCATGGTGCCCTTGAAGGGAGACAAGTGGAGACACAGCCTTGCAACTCACTGTGGGTTCCCAACAGATGACTGATCACAGTGGACCACAACTTGTGAATTTGCTTTGCTTAGGTTAGTACAAAAGCTCACGGCCTCCAAAGTCCATTTCTCCATTAAGCCTTCCCTAGTTCCTCAGACAGAGTTACTCCCTTCACTGAGCTCCCAAGACAGCCTGTGGGTGCCTCACATCTGGTATGAATGTGTGATTTTGTTAGGCAGTGTCTTCAGACGCCATTGTGATCTCTATGGAAGCAGAGATAGCGTTTAATTTGTCCTGTTTGTACTCCCAATATTAGGACAGGCCCAGAGACTGGGGCCAACTGATATTTTGTAGATAGTGAATAAATGCACGAGGGATGGGCACTAGTTTGAACAGCTTAAGAATATACCACCCAGAGGCAAGGAAAGGTGCTTCTGGTGTGGGGTTGATGGCATGAGGAGAACCCTTGCAAATGTACCCTAGATAATCCACACATGGAGAGCACCTGTATGCAGGGGACTGACTCAACACAGGTTTCTCTTGCTGTTGGAGAGAGGGTAGCCCTCTCAAAGGTACCAAAGTCCAGGCGAGGACAGCCAGGCGCTAGGACACAGGAAGAGCAGCGCCATCTGCATGGAGTTGTTTGAGGGGGCTGAGCAGGGAGGGGCTTCTGCCTCAAAATGTCTTCTTTCTGTTAAGTAGAGTGTTTGAAATGTATTCCTGAGGGCATTTTGGTTCTTCCTTCTATTCATCCCACCTCCAGGATGACACACTTACCTTAGGAGGTCACTTAAGGTAATAGTTAAAACCAAAGACTGTAGCACCAGACAGATCAGGGTTCAAATCCTGGTCCATAATTCACCAAGGTGTACTATCCTGGGAAAATGACTAAACATCTCTGAGCTAACTCATTAGGTAGCTGAAGGGATTAAACGAGCCAGTGTGAGTAGAGTAGCTGGCCCATGGCAAATGCTCAATGTAGTCAATAATATCATTACTACACTTAGTTTGGACTCTTTCATTTGCAAATGATTAAGAATGAACCTGGGGCTTCCCTGGTGGCACAGTGGTTGAGAATCTGCCTGCCAATGCAGGGGACACGGGTTCGAACGCTGGTCTGGGAAGATCCCACATGCCGCGGAGCAACTAGGCCCATGAGCCACAACTACTGAGCCTGCGCATCTGGAGCCTGTGCTCCACAACAAGAGAGGCCGCGACAGTGAGAGGCCCGCGCACCGCGATGAAGAGTAGACCCTGCTTGCCACAACTAGAGAAAGCCCTCGCACAGAAACGAAGACCCAACTCAGCAAAAATAAATAAATTAATTAATAAACTCCTACCCCCAACGTCTTCTTAAAAAAAAAAAAAAAAAAGAATGAATCTGGCTTAATAAAAAAAATAACAGGTGTGTCTCACAGAAACCAAGGGCGGGAATGTACCTGGGCCTCAGGATACCTCTTTCCTGGTCTGCACATTTGCTCTATTCTCCTCTCGGCTTCTTCTCTTCTCAGGTCCACGTCATTGGTGGAGAAAACCCACCTCTCAGCTCCTGAGCTGACATATTGCAGATTCAGGTCCCTAAAAAGAGACCTATACAGGTCTTTTTTCCTGGCCTTAATTTCACGTTTCTGGGGAAAGACTCTGACGGACTCACCTTGAATCTGACTCTAGCCCTGCTCACTCAGCCACGGCAGGGCTCAGGCGTAGGTCAGGCATAGGTCACAGCTATACGATGGCCTCCTCTACCTGGGGCCCACTTTATTGGTAGGGATGCTGGCAGAGAGGGAGGGCAGTCAGGTATGGGGGTTAGAAATCACCATGAGATGTACAGCTGCTATAAAAGGTACCTTCAAACTACTATGATGATGAAAATGGGGCATTTAGAAATGTGAAGAAATGTATGAAATGTCCTTCTGTGTGAAAAAAACCACAAATATTGCATACATGTTGTAAGCATAACTAGATTCACTTATAAATGTAAAGATCTATAGGGAACGTAAAGAAATTGTCTTTATGTTGCAGTGATGATTTTTTTAATGCCCCTTAATTTAGTAACAAAACTTTGTTTAATGTGGAAAGCTCCTAACCCTTGAGCCAGTTGCCACCTAACACCTTAGCAAGGATTAGTTGACAACTGGCTTGAGAGCCAGGCCCCAGGGGACAGATCCAGGCCTGGGGAAGAGAAGGGAGGGAGCAGGGACGTGCCAAGGGCACTGGAGACAAGCTTCTTATTCCTCACGGTGTATGAATACTGTGACCAGACCCTCTCTTCCTGGAAAGGCAGATGCCTGGCATAGAATTCTGAAGTCTCCATCATATTTTCACAGGACATCAGTGAATTTCAGGCCCAAGACAAGGCAGCTACCAGAAAACTCCTTTGGTAAATAAAAAGGCATCAGAAACATTGTGAAACACACCACATGGTTTTCAGGGCAAGGCTGGTGCCAACTTCTAAAGACCCTACAGACCTCTAGAAACATTTCTATAGCAACAAATATGCCCACGCTCACCCCAGCAGCTTCCGGGCCCATCTGGCACTCTGTCCCCGGGTCCCAGCCACGGACCCAGTGAGGATAACCCTGGAGAAGTCTCTCCATTTCGGCTTTGGCACCCTGCTTCCTCAGCCTGAATGTCAGTGTGCTGCTGCCCCTAGCGTTTCCCCCAAGGACTGGGCAGGACAGATGGTCACTGTCATGTTGAAGCCAAAGACTCATGAAGCAACATTGAGAGCATTGTGAGAGCTTCACTCCTACCCCAGAGACAGACCCCTGAGACTCCTGCCTGGACAGTGCCCCAGGCTCTGAAATGCAGTGGGCAAATCACATCCACAGCCCGAGCTGCAGAGTAGAAACATTGTTTTTGAAATTGCTCAAGTTGGCTGCCCTGAGACATTGCCCAAATGTTTCCTTAAACTCTGCTTTTATCTTCGGCAAAACTATATAAGGCCAGAGCTCCAGAGAAATTCACTGCCCCCTAAGGAGCGAGTATTCAAGGCCCAAATTAGAAGATCAAGCTAGAGACACTTCCTTTCTGTTTCCACAACTATTGTCTTTTTTTAAAATTTTTATTGGAGTATAATTGATTTATAATGCTGTGTTAGTTTCAGGTGTACAGCAAAGTGAATTAGTTATACATATACATATATCCACTCTTTTTTTAGATTCCTTTTCCATATAGGCCTTTACAGTGTATTGAGTAGAGGTCCCTGTGCTATACAGTAGGTCCTTATTAGTTATCTATTTTATATATAGTAGTGTGTATATGTCAATCCCAGTCTCCCAATTTATCCCTCCCCCACCTATCCCCTGGTAACCTAAGTCTACAACTATTGTCTTAACTGAAACCCTTAATATCACCAACTTCTGCAATTTCAGCAGTGTTTATCTGTAGCCTGAGGCCTCTGTGTCCTATGGAGTGTAGACCTGCAAAGTTATCTACGTAACACATTTATGAAAGAGGCATCCATTCACAAAGGTCATCAATTAATTGAGCACCTACTCTGTGCCCAGGAGTGCACTAGGAGCTGAGTATAAAATGGTGAATAAGACTCAGTCCGGCCCCAAGGTGTCTACGGTCCATTAAGGGAAAAAGATACCTACAGAAGCAATGACAGAACAAGATGATAAATGCTCGTGGGATTAAGGACAAAGGACTTAGTGCATCGACAGAAACTTAACAGGATCTTGAAGGGTCAGAGAAGGTTTCCGAGAGCAAAGACTAGATCTGAGGAGTCCTAAAGGAAATTAAGGATGTGGGCAGAGGAAGATGGGAAACAAAACTGTAGCCCTAGACCCTCCAGCCACAGCCTCTGACCCACCACATATCATGAAGCCCAGGGGTGAGCTGAGTTTGCCAAAGTAGCACAAGCCTATACACCTCCGTGGAGAGCTGGATGGCGTGAGGAGCTGGACACTCAGGAATGAAAACAAAAGCTTTCCTTCTTCCAGGAATTATTACCAAATCTGACTTTCTGATAGGCAGTTTAGAGAACTTTCTGCCAGAACAAACTGGTCAAGTCAATCTGAATAATTCATCGAATATGCAGAATACCTACTGTGTGCCAGGGAGCAGGGGGAGTGGGATAAATAACTCCTGCAGACCAGAGAGAGAAGAGAGGGGAGGTGGGAAAGCGTCCGGGGTGGAGGAAAGAAGTAAAGGAAGAGGTACTGGGCAGGCCAGGTGACCCAGCTGCTGCTCACGAGTAGAAACTCACTGGCTGATTTTTATCTGACGACTGTTGACTAGCAACCTCACCTCTGTCAAGATGAACTGGGAAAGGGCTTCCCTGGTGGCGCAGTGGTTGAGAGTCTGCCTGCCGATGCAGGGGACACGGGTTCGTGCCCCGGTCCGGGAAGATCCAACGTGCCGCGGAGCGGCTAGGCCCGTGAGCCATGGTCGCTGAGCCTGTGCTCCGCAACGGGAGAGGCCACAACAGTGAGAGGCCCGCTTACCGCAAAAAAAAAAAAAAAAAAAAAAAAACGGTTTCAGATTTCTCACTGTACACATAAAAAAACTGAGGGACACACCAGTTGAGATGAATTGTCCAAAATTCCGCTGCTGCTCATTCTTTCATGTATAAATTCATGCAGATATTACTGAGCGCCCACCTCATGCTGGGCATTGTGTGTGATGCACTGGCAAGTGCAAGTACTAGAAGGCAGTTATCCGGACTTCCAGTCCAGTGCTCTCCTTTTATAACCTGGAATTTACGTCTTTGGTTCTGGGTAATCATGGAAGGGTGATCTAATCTCTAGATAGCAATCTATACCTTCTCTCTGACTATAGAAGCATTTTGATCAAAGGCAAAACATGGAGGAAATATTTCGACCTCAACAGATAAAATTATCATGAATTTTCGGTTACAGCTTTTAAAACAATCAAGGTTGGCAGAATGGAGCAAAGCAATGTGCAGTTTGCTCTTTTAAGCTCTGAGATTACTGTCTGTTTTGTTACAGAGTCTAACTAGTTAACAAACTTACATGCCTCTTTCACAAACTGTATTTTTAGGATGATGATCTCAAGCCATTAAAGTTTGGGTTAATGAAGTTATCTGTGGATCACTCCCAGGGAACTTTAAATCAGAGGACACAGATGTGTGGTCTCAGCCAGAGGTTATATTTGGTTTGGCTGGCAGAGTGTTGGCCCACATAGCAGTTTTTAAATTTTTGAATTACTTCATAAGACTTAAAAATCAGGAGATTATTATATACAAGTTAAGATTCTAGCTTCTCCTACAAAATCAGAAGTTCTTGAAACACCAAGCCACAGTCTCACTCACTGACAGCATGAATTGACAAGGGCTGTCTACGGGGTAGCCTATTTAGACAGGAGAACACTGGCCACAGCCCGCCTCACCCCTGATCTCCTCTGTAACTGCCTGACTCACTCAGACACATGCCAGGCCCTGCTGGCCCTTGAGTTCATGACCTCTGCTTAGTATCAGGGGTCAAAATCTTTACAAAGCTCTGTGGAGGCTTCCAACCAATTTTCTCCAGGTGTTGAGTGCAAAATGATTTTGGTGATCAGTGGAGTTAGAGGAAAATATGCATTAATTCACTCAACAAACATTACTGTCTACTATGTTCCAGGTGTGTGCTAAGAATGAAGGAGTCTCAGATAAATAAGACTCAGTTCCTCCAGGAGCCCATGGACTACTGAGGGAGAGAAACATGTACGTGATTAGTACAGTTTCTCCAAATGTTATGGTGAGCCACGGTAGCACAAAGGTGGGAGCGACCAATTTTAATCAGGGGAATTTACAGAATTTTAGTAGAGAACATAACTGCACTGAATGTTCAGGGTCCAACCAGGAAAACAGAAAACATTCTAAGTAAGGAAAATGGAGTTTCCTATTGTAAATCGCTAACCCAGGAATGGGTGGTTTTAAAACATGGCCCCCAAGTTCTTTGACCTTTCTCCCATTGAGGGATGTGTCCCTGCCACCCCCCCACCCCCCGCCGCCAACCCTGTTTGAATCTGGGTGAACTTGTGACTGTTTCAGTGAACAGAGTAGGAGGAGTGTGATGCTGTGTAACTTCAGAAGCTAGGACACAAAAGGGAGCTTCTGCCTGAAGCTAGATGGAACACTCTCGTTGGGAGCCCTGAGCCACCGTGTAAGCGGACTGACTGCTCTGAGGTTGTCTTTAAACACAAATTTCTTATCTTACAGTTCTGGAAGTCAGAAGTCTGAAATGGGTGTCACTGGGCTAACATCAAGGTATCAGGAGGACTAGGTTGCTTTCTTGAGGCTGCAGGTGAGACTCTGTTGTCTTACCTTTTACAGCTTCCAGAGGCTGCCTGCATGCCTCGCCTAGTGGCCTCTTCATCCGCAAAGCCAGCAAGGGCAGGTGGAAACTTCTCACATCGCATCACTCTGACAGTGACAATCCTGCCTCCCTCTCCCACATTCAAAGGACCCTTGTAATTTACATCGGGCCCACCCAGGTACTTTAAGTTCAGCAGTTAGGAAACTTCTTCTCCTTCTTGCCACGTCACATAACATACTCTCAGGCTCTGGGGATTGGGATACAGACATCTTTGTGTGGGTCAATGATGCTGCCTACCCCAAGAAATTCTTCTGATGCTTAGCTTTATAGATCAACTTGACTGGGCTAAGGGATGCCCAAATAACTGGTGAAACAGTATTTCTGGGTGTATCTGTGAGAGTGTTTCTGGAAAGGGTTAGCATTTGAATCAGAGGACTGAGGAAAGAACTGCGCCCTCGTTGCCCTCAGATGGGCATCCTCCAGTCTGTTGAGGGTCTGAACAGAACAAAAAGGTGGAGGAAGGGCACATCCCCTGTCTTCGCTTAAGCTGAGACATCCAACTTCTCCGGCCCTTGGACATCAGTCCTCCTGGTTTTCGGGCTTTCAGCCTCAGATGGGGACTCACACTATTGCCTCTCCAGTTCTCAGGCCTTTGGACATGGACTGAATTGTTCCGCCAGCTTTCCTGGGTCTCCAGCTTTCAGATGGCAGATCGTGGGACTTTCTGGCCTCCATAACGACGTAAGCCAATTCCTATAATAAATCTATCTATCTATCCATCTATCTTATTGAGTCTGTTTCTCTGCAGAACGCTGACGAGTACACTTACTATGTACCATTGTTTCCACATACTTCACTTAATCCTCACTACAACTCTTTGAGGTAGGTGTTCTTACTGCCCCACTTTTACATATGAGAAGATTGAGGTTCAGCGAGGACAGTTGGCCCAAGGTCACACAGTAAATGGCAGGCTGGGGACTCCATGCCAGGCCTGTCCAGCTCTGCTATTCATTTCTACAAACTCACCATGTTCTTCCTACCTCGAGGCCTTCGTATATGCGGTTGCCTCTGTTTAGCACCCACTTTTCCCTTCGTCACCAGGCTACCTTCTACTCGTCCATCAAATTCCACTCACATGCCACTCAATCAGGGGAGCCTTCTCTGTTACCACAGAGGAGGCCAAGTAGTTCCGTTGGGTGTACCATAGCTATGCTTGATCACCTGTGTACATTTCAGTCTTTTCTTAGAATTAAATCCCCAGTCTTTATCAGGGCCTTGAATCAACCAGCCCCTGGCCCGCTCCAGCCTCATCTCTCCTTCCACTGTCTCCCTTTGCTCTCCTCACTCCGGCTGTATTCACCTTCCTTCACCTCCTTGAACTCATCAAGCTCTTCCCGAGCTCAGGGCCTTTGCACACATCTTTCCTCTAACCTGGCTTTCCGGCTCCTTTGCTCGGGTAATTCCTCACCCTTCAGGTCCCAGCTTTACACAGGCCACTCAAAAGTGAGTTAGGGCCTGCATTACGCCCTCTAATGGCCCCCTGTATTTCTCCTTTGTGGTGCTCATCATGATTGTAATTACATGATTATTTGGGTTATTTCTGTGCTTAAAACCATCTCTGCCATGATACCAAACTCCACCGCTTCAGAGCATGTTTGGTAGCATCTCAATGAGTACTAAATTAATTAAATAACAGTGTGTGAGCTTGTCCTGGCTGTGGATGTGAGGACATGGGAAACACTCAAATGACTTCTCTTTAGAGATACTGGAAAACTGGAAAGTGGCTTTGCCTCTAATGTTCAGAAGAAGTCCATGACTCTTCTTACCCCACTCTTTATGAGCACCGTTGGTCAAAATCAAAGGCACTGGATGGACCACATTTCTTAAAGAAAGAGCCATGTAGGAAGAGGATAAATACACCTGTTCTTGGGTAGCTCCTCTTGTTTCTCAGCAGTCTTTCTTTCACGAGGCCAGCACTGATAAGCTCAGCCTGGAAAACAAGCACATTAGGGAAGGTGGTCTAGACTAGTGACTCTCAATCATCAGTGTGCACCAGAATCACTCGGGCTTCATCTGGGTGTCATCCTGGAGATTTCCAATCAGTACTTTGCAGTGGGGTCAGGAAAATTACTTTTCCAGCAAGCTCCCACCAGGTGGCTGGGTGCTGGTCTGGCTAGTTTCTGGACCACATTTTGAGAAGCAGTGGTGAAGCATTCTCAGACTTCGGTTTCATCACCTGAAGCCCAGGATCACTGCACTAGGAGACAGCCTGGAGCGCTGTATTTTTACCAGGTCGCCGAAGTTTCAGAAGCGCTGGCGCTCAAACTTGGCTCTACATCGGGGAAGTTTTAAACACCACTAATGCCAGGGGCTCAGCCCTGGAGATCCTGATTCAATTGATCCTGGAATCAGCCTGAGCATCAGAAGGTTTCAAAGTCCCCAAGTGATCTGAGTGCATATGAAAGCTTGAGAACTCTTGGCCGAGAGTAGTCCTTCTCAGACGTTAATGGCCTCAGAGTCACACAAAGGGCCTTTTAAACCACAGAATGCTGGCCCTGCCCTCCGTTCCTGATTCAGTAGGTCTGTGTTGGGGCCTAGGAATGTACATTCCTAACAAGTTTGCAGGTGTTGATGACGTTGCTGATCCAGGGACCACACTTTGATAACCACTGATCTAGGGAAGGAAGACAGAGTAAGTTGACTGGGCCTGTGTTTCCGAGACTTGAGTGGGCATAGAAATCAGCAAAGATCTTACTATAATCTACGCTCGGCTGTGGCAGGGTTGAGGGGTCGGGGTGGGGAGTGAGGAGTTGCAAGATTCTACATTTCTAACAAGATCCCAGGTGATGCAGTCCACAGCCAATAAGCAAGACCTGAACTGTTTGGGTCCTAGTCCTGGGACAGCATGGAGCCCGAGCCTAGGCAGTTTTTCTGGCGATGCTTCCTTGGGCCATGCAATGGGCTTTGTGTCCACAGCCCCAGGTATTAAGAAAAAGATCCTTTGCACACCCCTGTTCCCTCCCCGTCTATTTCCCTCTGTGACTGCAGGAAAAGGAGTCTGACTGAGAGTAGGATTCGTGTGTTCCTATGTCCCTGCCCCACCCCCGCTTCCCCAAACCATTTTAATGTCACATTATTTGCAACAAAACAATACAAATGACAGTTATTTGGGTCAATTGCTTACCATTTTTGCCTAATTACCATGCAATCAAAAATTAGTCAAAACACATGTCAGATTAGCTTCTGTGAGCTTTATTTGATTACAACAATAACCTCCACTCTGTATGCTAACCTTCATGGCTGGTTACACATGTAAAATGGTTGTCTGCTCACAACTTCAAAACATCTGAGGGAACACTGGGCATTAGAGACATGGTAAATTATCCAATCTGTCGGTTTCCTGCAGTAAGGAATGGTTAAAGCTGTGATTGCTAGTTTAGAGGGCCTGTCTATATTCCTACCCTCTTTACTTCCAATGTCCTAAACACGAGAGGGGAGTGGGGGAAGAGGGGAAGGAACAGGAAGAGAAAAAATGGGATTTAGATAAACGTGATAAATCTGTTCTATTACCTACATTACACACTGGGTGTGTTTAAAAGAAAAGAAAAAAAAAAAAAAGACCAATCCAGAGGAATTGCTGCAAATCACACAACCCTGATTACATGGCAGTATTCCTGGTGGGAAAGCCAGAGTAGTGAAGGATGGACTTTAGCATGTACTATGCATTTATTTATGGTACAGCACATCATCAAATACTTCACAGGCTCTAAGCTGGCAAACCAGAGGCCTTTGAAGAGAAATAATGAGCTGAGAGGTTCACGACATGCTATTAAAAAGTTTGTGACTGGATTCGGAAAATCAGATGGGTCTCCAAGGAAAGGGACAATTTCTGAGCCATTGCACTTAGAATATTTTTTGAGCTCCAGAGCAGATATTTATGAGAAGAGAGAGTTGTTTTTGTCTCCGATCCAGGTTTGGACTCTGATGTACAGCAGGGAAGCCGCTTCGCACTGCAGACCTGAAGTTCTGGAATATCCATGATGTCACCTTTTTCTACTGATCTGCTACCACTGCACAGAGGCGCGCTATTAGCTCTGTGATGTTTTAGCTTAATTCTCCCACATGTGGGTTGCAATTGCAGCCAAAACAAAGTCGGCAGGGGATTTTACAGCCCCTGAATTGCTCAAGGTGCCGCTGGCTCGGTGAGATCAGGTCAGGACGCACGCATTATGAGCGAAAAGACAAAGAGAAAGAAGAGGCCCCAGGACAGTGGGATTTCCGGTTGCCTGGTGTGTGATTTCCGAATCAAGCCTGTGGTCTTCCAGTCAATGATTTGATGTTCTGTGTTTTCACCTTTGAGATTTTCAGTGCTTCTCTGGCAGATGTGATGGGAGAAAGCACCCTGTTCTGAGCGGTGAACTGTGGATGGAATCCCTCTTACTGAATTAGAAAGGAAACATTTTAGGATACGAGCTCATGAAAGAGAAGAGTTTTGAAATGGAAAAAAAAAAAAAAGTGCACACACACACACACACACACACACACACACACACACACACAGAGTAACACATAACTAGGCCAGCACAGGATGCATTTGTGGTTAAGCCATCTTTCCCACTGCAGATGACACTTTAACGCTTTGATTCCCAGAGTCCTCCTGCACACACCCAGCAGGAAAAGATGCCTCGGCAGCTGCCACCCTAAAGCCAGGCTGCGCCAGAGACGGAAGGAGGAAGGTCTGGCTGCACGTGATCACCAAAGCCTTCAACTTGAGATCAGTCTGTGACTCCTTCTCTTCTCCCCACCGGCAATGTCGTGACATAAATGCGTAACCCTCGCTCCCGGAAGATCTTCCGAATAGAACGAACGATGGGACAGAGCAATCACACCAGGAAAGACTACTTGTGATCATTAGGGGAAGAAAAGGGGGGAGTGGGGTGGGTAAACTGTTAGGCTAATCAAAAGCAAATAACTGTTGTTTTTTCTTCAGCTGTCTTCGCAAAAGTCACAAGGATGATGGTACATTTTCAAGCCTGCTCCAGCCAAACTCTGAAATATGCAAGTATTGGTTTCGTATGTGCAAAGCTGCTTTTTTTTTTTTCTTTTCTTTTTTCTTTCACTGTGGGAAAATGAACTTATTTTCAGTCACCCCTGACATCTGACCACTCGACTGATCACGAGGACACTGTGGTAAACCACAGCTCAACTTGAAATGATCTCTTTCAGGCGCGGTTCCTGTATTTTGGACGGCACCAGCCCTGGCTGCCCAGCTTCAGTTTGCCTCTATGGGGGTTCCATTTTCGCTTTCCTCCATCGACTCAAAGCAAGTGGTCTTATTCTAAAGTCTTTCAACTGGGCTCATCCTCAAAATAAGCTGAGTACAAAAAACGACACCAGTTTTCCCAGCCAAAGCCCTAAAAGTGGCCTATTTATACATTGTGTTCTTCTTTTTCAAAAGGGCAGGGGGCGGTGAAAACTTTAAACATCCTGGAAAAGAAACCAAAAAAAAAAAAAAAAAAAGCCAATTCTCCTGATTAATATCAGGATGATCCAGCAGGGTTTATACATATTCCTTCTGTTTGAATCATCTTGTTTTTTGTAGCTGTTTTACACCTCCAGGATCCTGCCATCTGCCCACTCTAAAGAAACGCAGCAAAGCATTCCAAAAACAATGGCTGGAAGGAAATCATTTTGAACAAACCCAAGAGATGGGCTTGTCTGAGCCCTTCTGCTTATTGCTACGCTCCCTGGAGGAGTGTGGGCTGGACCCGAGGCTCATGCTGCGTGGGTCTCGTCTCCTAATAGCCCCCCTCCATCCCCCCCCCACCCCGAGCCCTGTCATGCCATCGGGCTGACAAGAGATCTGGCTGCCCTCCTGGCTGAGGAAGGAGGGGGAGGAGGGGTGGGCGGCCCCCTGGGCAGCTCTGTCCTACTCGGATCTGGTGTGTGTCACTGGAATGACAACTTGAAGAAGGCTGGAAGCCTGTGGACCCTACAGCGGGCCCGGTCCCCCTCACTCTCTTGCTACCCGAGACAAGAGTTAACAGGCCCAAAGAACACGGAGAGGCCATCGGGACGGACGAAAGCAGTCTTTCGTTTTGCTCACAAAAGCCTGGGAAATCTAAAGCTTAGCAAAGGCTTTATCAGTCCTGGGGCTGAGCCAACGAGCAAGCTGAAGTTCAGTTGGCCAGGCCAACGCAGCTGCTGGCTATCCACGCTTCCCACGGGGACTTTTCCTCAGCCCGTGATTTAGACAGTGAAGGGATGGGTAAGGTGCATGTAGCTGCCGAGGGTGACCGGAGAAACGAAGTGCCTTGCAGTTCCCGAGCAGTTTAGGTGGAGCAGAGAGTGCAGAAAAGGTTTTCTTTCCAGCCGCAAGATGAGGTGTCAGTTAAAGGGCTGCTGGCCTTGCGGAGAGGTTATTACTTTAAAGGGATATTGGCAAATGCTTCTGGCTGAACATTTAGGCTTGGTTACTTGCCTTTCCCCCACAGTTCATAGAGGGATAAAGATATTACATGAATTGGATTTTTCTTGTGAATTAAAACATCGATGTCCTGACAAGTTAGTGCTGAGCAGGCAGAAAGGAGGGAGAGGACGAATGCTTTGCCTTCCGCGCAATGCAAAAAAATGTTCCCAAAACAGCATCATCCCACTCATTGTTCAAGGTCACCAGACTGTGCATGCTCAAAATGGGACTCAAGACTCCCAAATCCCAGTGTCTGATTAATTGTCCTTTGACTAAAACAATGAAAATAAAATGGGTTAGCAAAAGGCATTGCTCCAGGCCCCAAAGTTCAGAAAGCAAGCACACCCTCAAGGAAAGTAGGATTTTCTTTAATTGGGCTGACGTTGAATGCCTCCGTAATAATGCTGTAAATGTGAAAGTGTCATTGGCACGGTAGGTATATTGGTGATTTTTTATCATGCCAGTTAAAAGGTAGTGAGTATCACTGTGCTGGGTTCCTGGCACTGGGCAAGGCATTTCCCCCACATTATGTGATTAACCCTCACAAGTAGCTGGGGGGTCTCATGGCCACTATTTTACTGATGGTGCTAAAACTGATTATAGTCCTTTGCTTGATGTGTAAGTGGCAGAACTGGGATTCAAGTCTAGGTTTCTAACTTCCATATTTCAGAACCACTTAACTGCCTTTTTAAAATAGCATCTTATTTTGTGTATTCGTATCTGGGTCAACGACTGTAAAGTGTAAGTTCCTAGATGAGAAAAACTATGAGCTGAAGCAGAGCTTTCTTTGAATTACCTACTTGCCATATTTCGCCTAAATATGAAGGTAGTGGGGTTGGTCGTGAAATACTAGCATCCATCGCTTTTAATTAAATAGTGCACATGTTCGTAAATAAACTCTCTGTGAGGAAGACAATATATACCCCGATATTTCAAATGCATTGAGATGTCCAGACATAAAATAGTTTGGGTCTTATAAGAGGAAAATATTGGTTTGAAAAGTTGGAAGGTTAAAGATGTTAGTACACAGGTGCTAAGTGCACATTGACAAAGCAGGAAGAGGGAAATTAATTTAGTTAGCATCTAAGTTGGAGGATGTGGATGCCAACCTCTCTTAAAGTAGAGGAAAAAGACATAATATCATCTTTTCTCTACATTTTTCTCTTTCTTTTTGAAAAAAGGAAAGATATGGGGATAGGAAAAACAAGTTAAAAGTGCTAGTAACACACAGAAGTAGAGAACAAATGTATGGACACCAAGGGGGGGGAGGGGTGTGATGAATTGGGAGATTGGGATTGACATATATACACTAATATGTATAAAACAGGTAACTAATTAGAACCCGCTGTATAAAAAAATTTAAAAAATAGAATTCAAATATTCCAAAAAAAAAGTGCTAGTAATAATAAAGATGAAAAATGGATTGCACCTGCCCCCAGGGATCTCACGGTCCAGAAGTGGAAGCAGACACATTAACAAAACAGTATGAGAGATGAAAAATAGGAACAGGTACAAGGCACAGAAATAGGGTAGAGGGGACGCAATTACCTAGAGAGAGAAGGAAAAGGTGAGGAAAAGCTTCACAAAGGAGGAAAACTTGGGCTGGAATTTAAAGACTTTGACTAAGTGCATAATGGAGGGAAAAAGAAAACTCTGTACAAAGGCACAGAGCATGAAATGAGCTGACATTTTGGGGCCCAGAAGGAATCTGATATTGCTGGAGGAGAGAGCAGACAGGCTAAGTGTGGAGAGATGAACTGGCGAAGTAGTTAGCAGGCTGGGTCTAGAATGTGGTGTGGTGAGCCACTGATGGGTTTTCAAAAGCGGATTTGAGTTTCCAAAAAGTTACTCTTGCGGTGCTGTCAAGAATGAATGGTTGGTCATCTGATCAACAAAATGAAAAGCCAGTTGTTTCGAAAAAGTAATTAAATAGACAAACTCCTGCATGATTGGTTTCTTTTTAAGAGGCAGAACTAAACAGTACTAGATATGAACAGGGACATTGAAGCAGAAAAAAGTAAATATTTAAAAATCATAAGGGAATCACGTGAACAACTTCAGAGCAATATATTTGAAACCTTAGATACACCATACAATTTTTAGACAGCATAAATTATGGAAATAAACTTGAGAAGAAATTGACACTGAATAAACCCATAACCAGTAAGGGGAAAAAATTAACTCCACAGTCAAAAGTACACCACAAAGACTACTAGCTCCAGAGGAGTACGTGGACAATTTCTTCCCAAAACTTCAAGGAAGAAATAATAACCCCTCACAAATAACCATTCTAGGGAATAGAAAATGAGAGAAAACTTGCCAACGTGTTTTATAAAGTCATTATAATCCTGATGTCAAAGCCAGAGAAGGACTAAATAAGAATCAATCTCACATATGGACAAAGAAGCAGAAATACTGAATAAATGTAAGCAAGAAATCCGAAATAAGTGTGTATATATAAATGTCATATAAAGTATATTTTACATGGCATGCAAGAATTGTTTAACATTAGAAAATCAATCATATAATTTATCACATTGACATATTACAATTCATAATGGGAAACATTCAGGGAAATTCGACACCTGTTCATAATTTTTAAAAAAATCTTTGCCAACTGGTATGAATCATAGCTCCATGACTTATTCGTTAATAAATTTTAATTCAGGTAAGAAAATCTAAGCTTTGTACAAAAAAGGAAATGAGTGGATGAGAAGAGGAAAGAGAATGGAGGCAAAGAGAACAATTATGAGGTCATCATGACAAATCCAGGTATGAGACACAGCCTTCAGAGGCTGGAGGAAAGTCCTGATGGTAGAGGCAGAGGGGAGAGCAGATTTCAGCCATAGTTAGGAGGAAGACCGATAGAAGCTGCTGACTGACTGGGCGTGGGAGGAGGGTCGTAATGAGGAGACAGGCGTTCATTATGACTCCTGGCTTTCTGCACTAGGTGGCCGTGTGGATGGTAATTCAATTACTCAAAATTGAAAATGCAGTTTGAAGATTTGTCTGAAATTAGCAAGTCCTCTTGCATGAGGGTAAAATAACTAAGAGAACTACTCAGCAGCCTGAAAAAGAGCTTTTGCCATCACTGGATTTCAATTAATAGCAGGACAGAGAGAGAGAGAAAAGCATTACCTGCTTTTGAAGCCCACGTTAGAGCTGGGCCTGGCAAAGTCGCCACTTGATAAACACTTACTGAATCAGGCCAAAGCTACCAGCAGTTTACAGACTGTATGAATGAGTAAGAAGCTGAGGCTGTGGGGTACCCAGCATCACAGCAGGCAAGAAAAAAGTCTACCTTGGAAGTATATAGTTAATCTAGGGTTAAGAAGTACCTAATAATGGTAATATTAGTGATACAAATATTTTTAACATTGAAAACAGAGCAAAGAAGGAAAGATATTTTCATTTTTCTTAAATCCTGCTCTATCACATATTCCGTTATGTTTTTATAAATAATTATTACATTTTTGAATTAAAAATTAAGCTTTGTTCACAACAGATTTAATTTGTATAGAAAATCACAGAATGTAATACTTTGGTCCTCAAGGATTCCCACGTGCCTGAAGCACTGTGTCCACATGCTGGCAGCTACAAGAATTGCCTTTTTCTTCCCTCTTCATTTCTTCAATTTTCCCTCCCAACTTGTTAATATCTATGTATGTCCCACTCAGTATGCTGTGATTTGAATCATATCAAAATCTATAGAAATACACCAAACGAAATCACCACTTTCCTATGTATATGCAAAGTGTCAGGAAAATCATTGGTTAAACATCCCACTGTTCATTCTTTTCCCAGGCTGGATGCAGTGGACCCAGTGGACAAGACTATAGAGCATGGAGGGCCACCTTGAAAGCAGTCACAACCTACAGAAGGAAGCATCAGGCAGCTGCCAACGAGTTTTGTTAAGAGCAAGATCAGGGCTTCCCTACGAGAATGACGATGACTTCATTGGGCTTTAAGGAAATTCATTCAGGTGTGGAGTTGGGTGGAAAGTGCCAGAAAAGTATGAGTGACCCATCTAGAGTTTGGTAATTATTTCATAACTGCCTGGTGCTTAAACCTTTGGGACACCAGATCACAGATTGTATTACCTAAGGACCAAACCCAGATCAGAGGGAGAATGTACTAGAACCCTTTGCCAGGAGCAATCTCCTGCTGAAACCATCCAAGTGGCAGGATCCACAGCAGGACAAAGGAACTTTTGAAAGGGACTTGAAAAAGAGTTCAGTTACTCTGTGGTTAACCCATCAAAGGCGTCTTCCTGTAACCCAGAGGACAGCAGGCCTCGACATGTGCCGGCCATTTGGAAAACAGAGTCATATGGAGTAGATCAAACATTTCAGGAGAGCCCCTTGCCTTGAAAACACGGACCCTTATGAAAATCATTAAGCAATTGGTTGTTATTTATTTGCTTACACTGTGCTTCAGCAAAGCAAGCAGGAAGATGAGGATAAGAACCACTGAGCCAGTTTCAGAGGCCCTAGTTCAGGA
Organism: Aethalodelphis obliquidens; assembly: GCF_003676395.1. Lineage (NCBI taxonomy): Eukaryota > Metazoa > Chordata > Mammalia > Artiodactyla > Delphinidae > Aethalodelphis > Aethalodelphis obliquidens. The sequence goes on along the minus strand of NW_020837955.1, from coordinate 8,295,299 downwards.
AAGAAGGATTCCCTTACACCCCTGATTTTAAAGAGCCTTTTACGAAGACATCCTACCACACGGCTGGCCTAGGGAGGCTGTCTTGGCTCCCTTCGACTGTGTATTAGGTTAACAACCACCTCAAGCTTCTTAGAAACCTAGAAATCCCCAGGCTGTTAGAGGAATTCCACAGGGCTAAGAAAACGCTTGCAATCTCAGCACTGGAAGCAGAAAACTATTTCCAAACATCGTCCTTTCTCACTCTGTGGCACTCTGTGTAACCCACTCCCAGCCTCAGAAAACCTGGGCGGCTCCACAGCACACCCGCAAATCTGTCCTTCTTAATGAGCCAAGCACTCTTCGTTCATGGCTTGGATCCGTGGACCCGGGAACGAACGAGGAGCAAGTCCGTATTTTCACTTCGGGAGTTACCAGGTTATTGTGCATTGAGTTCCTTCTCAACTAAAGTAATTCCATTGTCTGATGCCTGGAACTTTGCTTGCTTTGAAGTTTAAGGAAGTAGCCCCTCAAGATTCATCCGTCTCCTAGCCTCAACTTCCCTTTCACTCAGACGCAAAGTGCTTGTGAGTGGAGAAGGGCTCAGCAGCATGTCATCATTCTTACACTTTGGGCTTTCAAGTGATCTGTGCTCTGGGGGATGCTGAATGCATCGCCTCAGAGGCTCTGGGAAGTGGGGGAGGAGGCTGGCTCTTGGAAGCTGAACTCAACTTCTCCCAGAACATTACAGAGGTTGAAAAAATCTGTCCTCCAAATATTCAACACATATGTTCTGAAATTCATTAAGTTCCAAAATTAAAAAACAAGTTTAAAAGATCCAGCATTGGTTCTTGTACAAAGCAGATACTCAAGGAATGCTTGTTGACTGAGGAATTTGTTAGCTGATAAATATGAGAAATACAGTCTGTTTTGTACCACATGGCAGCTGAGGTTGCTAGGAAGACATTTGTCCCTGGCTTGTCATTATACAAGTTTTAGAAAATGAATTGCCTAAACCCTACCTGTGTTTGAAGAACAACTTCCCTGACAAAGCCTCCTCAATACTCTCTGCTTTGTCATTTTTGGAGGGGACAACTATCACTTGGCTTTGAGTTGTTAATTAACTTTTTGGTATCTTCCCAACTTCATGGTCCCCAAAGGGAAAATTCTGTCTTATTTTTCGTTTACGTAAATTTTGGAGGTAACCCCCTCAGGATCCAACATGAGTTTCTGCACAAAGTACATACTCAACAACTGTTTGTTGACAGATCAATTTGTTCATTAATAGATATTAAAAATACAGTCTGGTCTGTACCATATGGCAGCTGAAGTTGCAGTACACAAAAAGCGTCATTCTCTGCTACTTTTTCATAGACCGTACTTAGAAGAAATATTTTTTAGAAGACCTTTTCTGTGGTCTCAAGTTACGTTTAGACACCAGTATTTAAGAGGGAATAATGTGTTTTATGCAGTAAAATAAGACATCAAGTATACAAATATTGCAACACTGCAGTGACGTTTTCTGTTGACAGAGATGTTGATTAATTTCTAGTAGGCCCATGACAGCCATTTCTGAGGAGCCTTAGTCATGAGAGATGCTCGGTAGATGAGCTAATCAGGTTTTTTTAGAGTACAAGATCTAGTCTTGATGCTTTTTGTATTAAGAAAGAAAGGAAGGGAGGGGGAAGGGAAAGAGAGAGAGAGCAAGTGAGGAAAAAGGAAGGAAGGAAGGAAGGAAGGAACTCTGTTAAAATATCCACATACATGATTTAACCACTTATTAGCTAATGACTCGTACACATAACAAGTATGTCAATATAAGAAAGATGAAAGGAAAAAGAAATTCCAACCCTAGAAATATAATTTGGGGATCTTTCCCCCACTTTGCCCAATGCCATCGTACTTCCAGGCCTAAGGAAAGCTCATTCTGGGAGTCTACCTAAACTCTAGAACTTCTAAGTATCACGCTTCTTATCAGTGCTTCAGATTGGGATAGTCTTCCAATAGAAGTCTGGGAAATGGGTCTTTACATTCACTTGCACGTCTTATCATTGGGACAATAGCCTCCCCACAGCAGGTACTGGCTCCTTTCGGTGGACTCTGAAGGCATCGTCTCATTTAATCACTCCATGGAGGCAGGAGCTGTCTCTTTTCTTTGAGGAGGGCTGATACACGAGCGGTGCCCAATACCTATTTGTTGAGAAAATACATTCTCCTATCAGCCCTATGAAGTAGCAGCAGGAGGCCAGTTTGCTGGATGGGGAAATTCAAAGGTGAAGGGAACAAGTCACTTGCCTGAGATCTTCGCAGAGCCTGATTTGTACCACTGTCTCTCTGACTAGCCTCTGTGCTGAGCCCTCCTGCGAGAAGGCAACCATCTACCTTGGTACCCACCCTCATCAATGTATCTGGAGGGCTACTTTCAAGGGGATCCTTTCCTTTTGCTGGTAAGTTAAAAAAAAATGAAAAACTCCTTTGATCCCTTGAAGATGATTAGCTATAAAGAAAGCTAAACCGTCGAGGCCTACATGATATTGTTTCCCTGGGAAATTTTTTTTTTTCTAAATTGGGAAATGGTTACCTAGGCCCCCATAAAGCCAGCTCAGAGCTCTACTTCTCCTTCCTCTATCAAGACTTCATTGACTTGGAAAGTGGCTTCTGCTCCAAGGAGTGTGCCAACAGCTTTCACAGGCTGCCAAAACCCTCCACCTCTTTCTTAAAGGAGCCAGGGCCTTTCTTTTCTAGAACTTTATGCCACAATTAAGCAAAACCCAGCCACTTTCAAACAATGTTATACCACAGTTTCCTTAAAATATATGAGAAACCTTCCTATATCTTCTTAAGGTATTAAAGTATAACATATGTGTTCAGTAGCAATCATCACCTACTCTACTGAAAGTTCAAACATTTCTAAAGAGGTGGACAAATATTGATCAAGAACTACCAAAAACTTACTATGCCTGATTTCTTAATTAATATAAATGTGCTATATTTATACATACAGCAGCCCACAGTGATAACAAGAGCTCAAAAGGGCACATAACTCCCAAAACCAAAACCTGTGTTTTAGTGAAATGCATTACAAATAGGATTCCACCTGTGCAATACTTTTACAATATAAATTTAAAAATAGAGAAATTAGCTATCTATTAACCCATATTGGTCATTTTTACTGAATCTACACATTGCCAAAAATTGTATCTCAATGAAAAAAACTTGAAGGAAGAAAAATAATAGAGAAATTGCTTTTTAATGTCAATGGAAGAAGACCTGAATCTGAGTGGATGGGTGGATGGGATGGATTTGTATAAACTGACTTGATCATATTCTTTTTTTAAAATTGAAGTATAGTTGATTTACAATGTTATCTTAGTTTCTGGTGTACAGCAAAGTGATTCAGATATATATATATATATATATATATATAGTCTTTTTCATTGTGGTTTATTACAGGATATTGAATATAGTTCCCTGTGCTATACAGTAAGAGCTTGTTTATCTATTTTGTATATAGTAGTGTGTATCTGCTAATCCCAAAGTCCTAATTTATCCCTCCCCCACTCCCTTTTCCTCCTTTTCCCCTTTCATAACCATAAGTTTGTTTTCTATGTCTGTGAGTCAGTTTCTGCTTTGTAAATAAGTTCATTTGTATCATATTTTAGGTTCCACATATAACTGATATCATATGATATTTGTCTTTCTCTTTCTGACTTACTTCACTTAGTATGATCATCTTTAGGTCCATCTTGACCATATTCTTTTTGTTTTTTTTTTTTGCAGTACGCGGGCCTCTCACTGTTGTGGCCTCTCCCGTTGCGAAGCACAGGCTCCGGACGCACAGGCTCAGCGGCCATGGCTCACGGGCCCAGCCGCTCCGCGGCATGTGGGATCTTCCCGGACCGGGGCACGAACCCGTGTCCCCTGCATCGGCAGGCGGACTCTCAACCACTGCGTCACCAGGGAAGCCCTTGACCATATTCTTAATCTTGCAATTGAGATGATAGTATTATTCAGGAGGCTGCCATTCATTCGTCGTATTGAGATACGGTATGCAAACCACACAGCACCACGTCTGGCACGTGGGCTCGGTGTTTTGTTCTAGCCAACCATGTCAGTTATTGATACCACCAAGGCTACTCCAAGAGGAGAAAACATGATAATAAAATTGGTCAAGCCAGTCTGCTTTTAATACTACCCCTGGTATGACCGTGCTTACTGTTAGTGGAATTCATTTTAGATCTGTTAAGAATGAATTTATTTCCATATGAAATACAATAAAACACCAGTTTTCAAATATATCTTCTCCATGCCCGACTTAATGAAATCTCACCCATCCAGCAAGGCTCGTTTTGAATGCCAGCTCCTCCATTGCATCTTTCCTGATCTCTCTTCCATGCAAATGTTTTCACTCTCTCGAACATCTTAAAAACTTTGGCTTTTACCCCTCTGAGGATCCTTTCCCTGCTCTGCATGTCATGTTACTGTCTCTTTGCCTGATCCCCAATTAGATTTTGAGTCCCTTGAAAGCTGGGATCAGTCTTATCTTTACATTTTCTACAGGCTGAGCACAGGGCATTGGACTTAGAAGCTCAATAAAAATGTGTTGAGCTGCAGTGAATTGTGACCCACCCTGGCTACCAGGCTCCTGGCCAGCTTCAGCGTGCAGAACACAATGGCTTCTTGTACTCGCTGCTGCGCACACCCACATACATACACTAAACACCTGGAAACATGGCCACTTAGTTGCTTGGCAAACACTCTCCCTCCCAGGGTGTCTTCCCTTTTGAAGAGACTGCTCTGACAGCTGGGCTGCTGCTGGTTAGAAGGGGCACTCCCTGGAATGGTCCAGCACTGCAGCAAATGGCCAAGCTCACTGTGCCAGGAACCAAGAAAAGAGAAGGGTCCAAGCAGGGGAGTCTCAATGCCAAGAATGTGCTCTCAGATTTATCACTAAGAGGGAAGCAGGGAGCATCGCAAGAGAGAAACCGATGTTGAATTTGCACCGAAGCCTCTTCCCTCTCCCGCCCCCTTTTCCTTCTCCATCCTCCCGTTTCCCTCTCCTGTACCCGGTCCTCCATTGTCGCTTGGTCTTGCTGAGCTTGGAATTCAGCCCTAATACCGAGGAAGAGGCCTCCGCTCCAGTGAAGTGAGGGCCTTCTCCCACTTCCTCTGTGGGATGCTCTCCCAAGATGCTGTGGCAGCGATGCTGCTGCTCTTTATTAAATACAAATTACACTGAGAAGCTTCCAAGAGTGGAAAGTTGATTTCCCCAAACCCTCCAGGCATTTCCCAGATCCTGAAAGGATTATTAGTCTTATTGATTGTCATTATTATATACAAAGCCTACATCATTTTTTTTAAGTTTCCTTAAAGGGACAACATAGAATAAGCATAAGCATGCAGCTTCCAGAATGCGTCCTTAGATTCTGACATAACCTGTCGGACTCTGGTCGGCCATCAGGGCAGAAGGGAACAGGCTTCTCCCTGAAGTTCAGGCAGGGGTGGCAGATTTACCAAGATAAATACAGGACACCCAGGTCAGTTTGGATTTCAGATAAACAATGAACAACGTTTTAGTATAAGTATGTCCCAAATATTGCATGGGACATACTTACAATAAAACAATATTTGTTGTTTATCTGAAGTTCAAATTGAACCGATTATCCTGTACTTTATCAAGCAACCTTAAGCCCAGGGAGAGTCAGGACAGTAAAGGGATTTTCACCAACAAAAGCTTCTTTTAAAGCCCTGGCTGAATGGCTTTGGACGACATTTCAATTCAGGCCCTGCATTTTCCCTGGAGTGTGAGCTCAATGTCATAGAAAAACAATTGGGAAAATGAACATTCAGTGAACATTCCGCCCCTTCCTTGCCCTCAGCAGCCTGTGGCAAACTGCTCCCCCTCAACCAGCTGGGGAGGAAAAGAGCTCTCTCTTCTAAGATGGCTTTCCCCTCCCCTTTTACAGATTGGCTTGTTTCTTAGATTTGCTGGAGAGCTGCTTTCGCTAATTGCTTGCAGACTGCGATCCAATCAGGCTTGCCAACTGTGGAGGCAGTGTGGAGGGGCTGAGAGGTAAAGAGGAAAGAGTTTGGAGTCAAGTGGACTTGGTTTGGAATTCTGGCTCTGCCACGCCCTGCCTGGGACACATTGGGCAAACTGCTTAACCTCTCTGGGCCCCAGTCTCCACATCCGTAAAATGAAGGAACTCACAGTGTTGACGTGAGGGTGACGTGAGATTGGAGCATGTACAGTGCCCATCACCGTGCCTGACACATAGTAGGTGCTCCTTTAATATTAACTGTTGTTATTATTGTATCTCTTTGGCATGTCACACATGACAGGTGACACCTAGAATTGAGTCTACTCAAGCCTGGGACTTGGAAGTCTGGGAATGCAGATTCTAGAAGGCCGTTAAACCCTGTACACCTGGAAAGGATAACTCATTTGAAGGATGGCGCTATCGCTCTCCTTCAGCACCCTGCCCCATTCAGTCTGGTAGACTGAACCCCTCTGAAGCCAATGATCACATCACCAAATGGATATGAATTAGGTCACCACAAAAAGGTATTGGGGGTCAGGAAGTCTAGTTGAAGAAGTGGGAATAAGAGAGAGAGAGGAAGAAGGAGAAGAGGGAGGGAGAGGGAGAAAAAGAGAGGGGGAGAGAGTGAGAAGGCGAGGCAGGGAGAGAGGGATCTCATAGACCTCTTAGGAGCAATCAATGGAATTATCTCCGTAACTATCAGAACAGTGCTGAGACGTAACCATAACCACAGTTTAACAAATGTTAGCTCTTATTATTTGAGATGTCTTAAAGAGTGGGTAGGACTTTCATAAATAGAAAAAGGGATTTGTAACTTAGAAGATAAATAAAGTTATTATCAGGCTGACCTTAACTGTGAGAGTGATAAATTTGGACTTGGTTTTATAGGCAAGGGAGCTGCAGAAGACTTTTGAGCAGGGGCTGAGACATTATTCCTAGTAGATGAATGCTGGTGAGAAAAGAGTACTCTCACCAAGATGTGTAAGATGGACTGGAGGGGAAAAGGGGTACAAGAGAAGGACTGGTGTAAGCAGGAGGTTGTTAGAAAAAAACAGATGAGAATAGGAGAATGAAGGGGCAGGGGAGGGGACACCAGGCAAAGGAGGGGATGGGGAGAGGGGAGAGAGAGAGAGGGAACTGCAGAGATCAAACATACAAGCTTGGCTACCAATTGGCTATCACTGGTCAGGAAGAAGAAAGAGCCAGTTTTCGGACTAAAAATGTATTGATTGTTGCCTTTAGCAGACCCTGTTTTTTGTCTATCCCACATTCCCCATCTCTCTTCCCCTCCTCCAATTTTGTTCAAATATTCACCCTTCTCTAAGTGGCCACTGCTTAAGAGAAGACGCACTTATCCGCAGCCCCAGGGGGTGGGTATTGATCTGTCCAAGACATCCACGTGGCTCCATTTTCTTCCCAGTGATTGGATTAGGCATGAGCATATGGCGAAATTCTTGGCAAAGAGAAACAAAGGAGTGGAAACAGCCCAAATGTTCATCAGTTAGGGAATGAATACACAAATGTGGTATGTCCGTACCGTGGAATACTATTATTCCGCAATAAAAAAGAACGAGATCCTGATTCATGGAGGCCCAACGTGGATGGGCCTCAAAATATTATGATAAGTGAAAGGAGCCAGATACAAAAAGCCACATATCGTGTGATTCCATTTGAGCAAAATGTTTAGAATCAGCAAATCGTAAAGGCAGAAAGTAGGTTAGTGCCTGTCAGGGGCTTTGGGGAGAGGGGGACAGAAGGTGATTGTTAATGGATACAGGCTTTCTTTGGGGGCAATGAAAGTGTTCTAAAATGGATTGTGGCGATGGCTGTACAGTTCTGTGGATGTACTAAAAAACACGGAATTGTACGAATTATATGCTACGCAAAGGATATCTCAATAAAGCTGTGATTAATTTTTTTAAACAACCAAAAAGGAAGACTGCTAGGGAGACTTCTGGAACAGATTTCATTGCTCTGAAACACACACACACACACACACACACACAAAGTAAACTTGGCTTCTCTTTCTGGAGGCCAATGTATGTGAATATGATCATTAGGGATGTTATAATAGTCTCCCTACCAGGAAAGGAGCCACAGAGCAGGTCAGTGCCAAAAGAAGCCCCTAGACTTCCCATTACTTAAGATAATAAATTTTCTTATATTTTAGACTAGTTGAGTTGGGATATTCCATCACTTGTAGCCACAGCATTTTAACTGATACAGTTCCATGAACAGGAAGGAGAAGGGCTGGTTTAACAGAGAGGCTGTGAATTTACATTAATTTGCAAGTGTAATCCAAGTGAAAGTTTCAAATGTAGTTCAAGATCTGGAAAAAGGGATAGATGGATGGATGGATGGAGGGATGAATGGATGGATTAGCTAGGAGTTCCATGCTCCGAGCTAAAGGCTAAATAAAGCCCCAGGGAGAGCACAGAAAGAGTGCAGAGAAGAGTCTGAGCTGTCTGGACAACCTCCACTGAGCAGGAGAAATGAGTGAAGGAGACAGAGAAAAAGTATATACAAAGGACATGGGAAAGTTGGAAAATGTTGCAAACACTATCATGCAAACTAAGAACAGGCTTCAGGAAGAAGGGGATTAAAGTCTGGGTCAACTTCTACAAAGAAACCAAGGAGGAAATAGCAGGGAGAATATGGTTAGCTAGATAACAAAGAGACCATTTTAAGAAAAAAAAAATTTTAAAACAACAACAACAACAAAATATAGTTTTAGTGGAGTGATGGCGACAAAAGCCAGGTTTTAGAAGATGTGGGTGGGGACGACAGTGAGTGGACAGAGGAAGTAGGTGGCAGCAGTGTAGGTACATCCTTACAGAAGTTGGGTGGTTGTGGAAAGCCGCTGAGATGTAGGGGCTGTGTGTTATTACAGCATGACCTAGTCCTATCCTTGCTACGGAGAGTGAAAAGGAAGAAAGCCAGGAAAATGGCAAAAGAAAATCATTAAGCTCAAGAAAGGATGGTTTTGGTTTTGGTTTTTCTTATTTTTAGGGCAAGTGAGACCCAAGCATATTAGTTAGGGAAACAGAAAGAGTCATTAGAAAGGAAGCACCTGCAGATGACAAAGCAACGTCCCAAAGAGGGCAGAGAACATGGCAATGCTCAGGCCCAGAGGTGGGTCTCTGCCCTTCTTCTTCCAAGAGAGAAGTGAAAATCCAGACCCAGGATGAATACCTGGCAGTTTGGGCTGGAGAAGGAAATCGAGGGAGTCCACTCACATCAGCCCATGCACTTGACTTCTAAGATGGGCAAGAGGAGGTTGGAGTTTAGAATCCTTAGAGTGGAGCAATTTCAAGGAATGACGAGTGTCTATGACTGAAATAACCATGCATGCAACGATCGCCTTTGTGTGTCAACCTCCTGGCAGCTAGCCATGTAGGATGACTGGCAAGGACGGCTACAGAGCGCATGGCATTCTTCTGGTTTAAATTCAATAGGCATTTCTTGGACAGAATCATCACTATTTAAGAAGTAAAACAGTCATTCCCAGAAAGGGTTAAAATTGTTTTTTCCCAGTTCTAGCCTAGCTCCCAACCCCCACTGTTTCCCCAAGTCCTTTAAGGAAATTAGTTATTCCATTGACAGGCCAGTGCTGGTCCCTCGCTGAACAGCACATGCTGTGCTCTCTCTGTGAGTGCACTCGTGGTGAACTTTGAGCCACACATCTGCTGCAGAGAAGGAACTCTTATTCCCAAATGGCTGACATTAGCTGAAGATTCTGGGTTCATCTCCACCGTAGCATATTTTTATTAGATAGACTGCTGGAGAATCAGAGGAATAATTTTAGTCACTATGTCTATACCTCATTAGGATGCACCCCCAACTATTGTTCTTTTCATCACCTTAATGTCATTCTCAGACTGTTTCTGCAAAGTGAATATTTGGATGAACACCGATGTCCATCTTCATTTACCCCCAAGCCATTGGCGTATCTGGGCTAAGGATGTATTTTCATAATGTCACCACTCCAAGCCTCTTTCTTTGATTTGAAGCAGTGGTCGGCAAACATTTTGTGTTAAGCAAATATTTTAGACTTTGTGAGACATATGATCTCTGTTGCAACAACTCAAGTCTGTCATTGTAACACAAAAGCAGCCAGAGGTAATACCTAAGTGAATGAGTGTGTTTGTGTTCCAATAAAACTTTATTTACAAAGACAGGCAATGGGTTGGATTTAGCCCATGGGCTATACTTTGCCAGTCCTAGATTATTAGCAAGAAGACTTCAGGTGAACTGATAGGTAAAAACCAGTATCTTTTCATGTGTTCATCTCCTAGAAGGAAAAAAAATTCCCTAAAACATTCTGTCGGACATTTTATTTCTTTTGCAGGCAGCAGTATGGCATTTCCCCCTTTCTAATATATGGCATCTTAAAGTTTTTAGATTCCCTTCCCACAAAAAGTTGAGAATAGCAGTAGAATTTAATTCAGGGAAGAGAGGGTTAAGTGGTTAAAAATTGGAGGGTGAAAGTATCACTTATCTGCAAACACAGCCTCCTCTTTAGAAACTGATTTACCCAGACACTGAGTTGATTATAAGAGATGCAGAGTAAAAACAAATTTGCTGACCTTCATTTCAGAGATCAAAGGTTAAATTCATACCCTGTAGGATGGTTCTGTTAAATCACTCCCAAGCTGCCTGGTGACATATTTTTAAAAAATTTTTCTCCTCAACTTTATCAAGTGTTCTTGTGTTCTGGAAACATGATTTGAAGTCCTAGCTGGAGCTGGGACCTTATGAATCTTAAATAGCTGAAATTCTTCTCCAACTGTATCCAGAGATATATAGTTAGTTGGGGTAGACATTACCTGCAGGGGTTAATACCTCTGAGTCTAGTTTTACTTACCAAAGATTGATATTCTATTTATCTAGTATTATTTGTTGAAGATTAAAATTAACATTTTACACTGGATAACCAAGGGTTATATGAACCATGCACAGATAAAAAGCTAAAATTGTCCACTTTGATGTCCTTGACTTTGGGCTGAATAAACATGTCTTAAATTATAATGTCTGTCAATGACTGAGTGTTCCCAACTTCTTTGCCACTAAGCAGTGCCTCAGAGCAGAATTCCAACAGTTCAAAAATTAGGAAAACTTTCTGCACAAATTAGTTGAACTCCAAAACACTTTTTTTAAATAAAGCAAACTTTCTGTCTCTTCAACTGTAAAGTCATACAAAACCTTTCAACAGCAATGGTTTACAAAATTCACTTTATGACAAAGTTTTGTCAGTCCATAGTAGGATGAAAAAAAATAGGACACCAGTGTATTTTGTATAGCTAAGTGCATTTAAAGGACCTTCCTTTAGTCTATTTTTGTGTTAAATACTGAAATTTAATTAATTTTAAATAATTAGTTACTCAGTAAAATAATGTTATTAACCCTTTGTTGGTCCTCAGTTGTTTTAAACTACAATTGCTGTGTTCTGAGTTGTGGCCCTCCAAAATTCATATGTTGAAGCCCTAACCCTCAATTTAGAGAGATTATTTGGGAGGTCTTTGGGAGATAACTAGAGCTAAATGAGGTCATGATGGGATCAGTGGCTGTAGAAAAAGAGGAAGAGTGAGAGATTTCCCTCTCTCTGCCATGTGAAGATACAGCAAGAAAGTGGCCATCTGCAAACCAGGAAGAAGGCCCTCACCAGGAACCACACTGGCCAGTACATTGATCTTGAACTTCGCAACCTCCAGAACTGTGAGAAATAAACGTCTGTCGTCTAAGCCACGCAGTCTATGATATTTTGTTATGGCAGCTCCAGCCGACCAATACAACAATTCTACAGTGTAATAGTAGAGAACTAAGAAGATAGAGGATGTTAGTAAAACTTTAATTTCTAATACTTGCTGGCTCCATAGACAGTAACAAATTTGGATTTTCTTTCCTACGAAGTTCAGAGAGTATGTCATTGCTGGCTGATCTCTAACAATCTGGATTGTAAAAGCTAAGCTGGATAACTTTTTGTCTTTGGGGAGCATGTGTGCACACTGAGAGAGAGGCCTCATCTCTGATGTAGGAGGAGGCAGGTATCAAGATACCTGATTTTTTGGGTGGAGAAACTGAGAATTGATTTTTCCAGCTATGAGAGACATGAAAATTAAACCCAAATGTCCTCACAGATGGGATTCCACTCACACATCACACACTTCCTACCATAGCATGAAGCACACCAGTGACAGTTTAGTCACTGTAGTTTCCAGTCAGATACCCATCAGGTAACTTGGGAGATGTTCTGTATCCTCTTCAAGGCATGGCTTCTTAGTCTACAAGTGGAAATAATAATATATCCAATCTCATAGGGTGGTTAGGAATTAAAGAGAACACATGTAACACACTAGTTTAGTTACTGGCATAAAATGAGTGCTCAATAAATGTTTTGTGCTATTATTTGGGTTATATGTTAAAAAGAGACAAAATGGCTGATTTTATTCATGGAATTACTTTCCCAAATTTTGAAGCTATAATAGAAAATAAAGTTATCTAGATCTTTATCAACTAAAGTCAGTCAAATGGTTGGAAACCTTCCACCTGAGACTTTGCTATTATGTGCGTGTATGTGTGTGTAATCACAAAGGATGATAAGAAATTGCTAAACTATTTTATTGAGAGGCAGAGAAATATCAGATGGGATCTTGACCTCAAATTCTCTCCTGCTGAAAAGCTACCAACAATAAGGGCGTGATAAGGAGAGCTGACAAAGGAAGACTTATTACCCCCTGAGGATTTGGCCCCAATCTCCCAACATGTGGGCTCAGACCTACGTACCTGTGAGGATTTATTTTGCCTGGGATGGGGAGGCCTAAGAGACCCCACCTCTCCTCAAATATCTCCCCAATACAAGACAGCCCAGTGTTAACAGTTTTGTTTTAGCCACACAGATCACCAAGTGAGAGAAGCAGTGTGGAATATAAGCAAAAGGGCCAGGACTCCCACGTAGAAGTCAAGCATTTTTTTTGTTTCCTTATCACACAAAAACTCCACCTAGTTCACCATGACTCTGCAAAACTCTTCCTTCTTGGAGTTGAGTGAGTAATGACTGGAAGCAAAGGAGGATCTTAATCTTCCTATAAAGTATATATTTTTCACTTTGGGAGTGGGGTTGAGGCAGCACCGACCTAGGTGAAAACTGTTGAAAGCAAACACTCTCTCCAGGAGCAAAAAAAAAAAGAGTGGACACAGTCATATACATAAAATTCGCATGTAACCTGGTGGGGAGTAAACAGATCTGGAGCCCAGCTGTGAAATTCAGGTAAGAACCCTGGCCTTATTGTTATTTTAAACAAAGATTCATTGAGCACTGAGTGTCAGGCACCATGTTAGACACTTTTATATCTTTACCTCTTGACTTTAGATCTCAAAACATTTCTTCTTTGTAAATACTATTGTCCCCATTTTACAGTTAGGGAACTGAAGCAAAGAAATGTTAAATGACCTGCCCAGTTCTAGGTTTTAATAGTAGCTCTGCCATGTACTACCTGCATGACCTTGGGTCAGACCAGTTGTTCTTACTTTTTTTTTTTTTTTTTTTGCAGTACGCGGGCCTCTCACTGCTGTGGCCTCTCCCGTTGCAGAGCACAGGCTCCGGACGCGCAGGCTCAGCGGCCACAGCTCACAGGTCTCACCGCTCCGCGGCATGTGGGATCCTCCCGGACTGGGGCACGAACCCGCGTCCCCTGCATCGGCAGGCGGACTCTCAACCACTGCGCCACCAGGGAAGCCCAGTTGTTCTTACCCTTATCCTTAGTTTTCTACTCTATAAAACTGGGTTAAAGTAGTATTTATTGCTGATTACTGTGCGTACTAAATTGTACGTACTAACCTCAATTGTTGTGTGACTTAAATGAGATCATGCAGTGAAATATTTTGCACAGATTCTGGAACATGTTAAATGTACAATAAAACATCATATTAAAGAAAGAAAGGAAAAAAACCCTCACCTGATCATTGGAATGAACCCCACCAACCTGTACGTCAGCTAGAGAAAGCTGTATGATACCAACCAAAGCCTCTGGATGTAAGGAGCAAAAATCCACTCAAAGTAGCCCAAGGAAGAAGGAGGGTTATTTAATGAATATTTTACCCAACAAATAGAATATCATACTCTGCCAAGACATGAGGGCAACTTATGGAAACTTATGGACTCTTAGGACAAGAAGTCCAGCCAGACCTCCTAGACTGGAGTTGGAATCTGGGTTCGAAAAATTGTCCCTCTGTTTCTCAAGACCTACACAGTCTTTCTCATATCTTCTCATACCTTCACTACCCTTTTTGTCTCTACTCCATTTTTCTCTCTTTCTCTACTCACCTTTTTTCTCTGCATGCTCATTTTGAACGTGGCCCAATGTAGCTGTCTTAGCTCCGATCTCCATGTTCTCCCTACTCAAGTATTTACACCAGCTGGAATCCTCCTCTCTGCGATTGAAAATATCTAAAGAAAGGGATCTCGTTGGCTTAGCCAGCTATGGCTCCCCTTGGGGTCACCTCATCTTAATCAGGGAAGCCATAGGATGATGAGAATGGGGGCTCTCAAGTGTCCAAACCCAGCCCCACTCATCTCAAGTCATGGTGGGGTGCCATTTTGGAAAATGGGTTTATTGTATGTCCTGGTCTCCAGGAGGAATGAGGGATGAATCGATTTTGGTCTCTTGCAAAATTAGTCCCACCATGGAAAAGAAAACTAAAAGTCATGCCTACTCAAAAGGTACATGTTCCTTTATTTTTTTAAAAAAAGGCAACATATAAATTCCTGGTTTCACATTGTGTCCAAGTCTTTAGGGAAACACGTCCAACAGTGGTTTGTTCTTGTTTCATACTTGTTTTATTTTATTTGGCAGCAAAATGAACATTGCGTTTCAAATAAAAGCCCAGTTCTATCCCTTATACATTTCATTAAGCATTAGATGCTGTTCCGGTCCTCTTTTTCCAATCATGCTCAAGCATGTTTTGTAGACTCCTTTTGTGGAAATATTTTGGTTGGAGGATTTGAGGAAGATAAAAGGCACTCATCAACTCATTCTTTATATTAATATATTAATAAAATTGCCTTTTCTCAATGCTATTTAGAAAAATAAACTGCTGGGAAACCTAAAACTGAACTATGCTTCTGGAGAGAACAGGAAGGAGACAGAATAGAGGAGATTGTGGAGATGGGAGTCTGAGCATAGGCTCTGTGCCTCCCATACAAGCTGTGTGTCCTTAGGCAAGTCACATAACCTTTCTGGGCCTCAGCCTCCCCTCATTAGTCATGTAGGGGTGAGTGCCTTGGGCCTGAACTCACAAGTTTGTTTGAGGACACAATGAGATAAGAATGATGTGTTCTCACAAAAGTACTTTTATGATTTGTGAATATGCTTCAAAAGATAGAAGACTCTAGGGCTTCCCTGGTGGCGCAGTGGTTGAGAGTCCGCCTGCCGATGCAGGGGACACGGGTTCATGCCCCGGTCCGGGAAGATCCCACATGCCGTGGAGCGGCTGGGCCCGTGAGCCATGGCCGCTGAGCCTGCGCGTCTGGAGCCTGTGCTCCGCAACGGGAGAGGCCACAACAGTGAGAGGCC
>NW_020837955.1:8221256-8279610 GCF_003676395.1 Aethalodelphis obliquidens | reverse complement strand
AAAAAAAAAAAAAAAAAAAAAAATATATATATATATAGAAGATTCTAGTTAAAAGAATAAAAATTTCCCGAGCCCAGAAAACTGAGCAGAGCTTCCTCCCTTGTCATGTGACTCCCTTCAGCAGTTTCTGGTTGCCTTACAGGCAGATGGATTCGGACCCTTTGTACTAAAATCTGCCCTGTTCAGTTCCCCACTGTCTTGTGGACAGATCCTGTCATATCCAGGTCCCTGACGGTTCTTGGATGAGTCCCTCCAAAGGTGCATGTTCACCTCTGATGGTCATTTAAAAACTCAACCAGTCAACATACATCAGCAGCTGTGTTCATCAGGCATTGTGCTAGGCTGTGATTTTACAACAATAATAATACAACAAGAATATATCAGGTGGTCTTCTAAGCGCTTACATCAATGATCTCATCTGATGGGCACCACGAACCCCAGAAGTATATACTATTATTATTTCCCTGTTTAATAAATTAAGAACCGAGGCAGAGAGAGGTTAGTAACTGTCAGAGGTTAAACAGTCTGTTATCTGTGAATCCAAAAGATAACTAGAAGCTCCTCCCTGACTCCAAGAAGCTTATAATCCACTAGGAGTTTTGTATTTCACATCGCACTAACCATAACATAGAATGACACATCCCAGCCTAGTGCTTCGGGCAGAGGGAACTCAGATGTGGGCTTAATGACTTTTGCCTATTTCTATGAGGGGGACTCCAAGAGAAGTTAACAGCTGACTTGAGCCTTAGGCATTGAGCCAAGCTGACCAGACCTCTCTTGTCACCAGTCACTCGGACCTACCCACCCAGGATTTTAGATACGATTCCTGCCATAGCTTTCAGTAGCCACATTAGCCTAGGTCTCAGTGGATTGAGGGGGGGAAAAATCTCAGTTGAGTGGTCAAATACTTAATGCTTGATAATACCACAAACTATCCACCATCCAGCTTTCTACCCACCATGCACTTGCTCCAGGCAACTTATAAAGGCTGAGACCCTAGAGATCATCTAGTTCAACCATAGCAAATAGACTTCATTTCATGTGCCAACTCCAGTCCACTGAGGGTTGCTGCTGGAACATTGGGTGTAAAGGAATCCTGAGGCTGTCAGGGATCAAAGGAAAAAGTGCCTCAGTTGATTAGTGATGTCTGACACAGGCCCAGGAGCAGAGTATGAAGGCACGCATGCAACATGTATACCAAACTGAATCTAATCCAACATGTTTGTTTTATAGAGGAGGAAACAGGACTCAGAAAAGAGAGATGGAATGCCTCAGAATCACTTAGCAGGTTACTTACCTGGTTTCTAGGGCTCTTTCCGTAACCCCTCAACTCCTGACAGTGATAACTGGTGCTCACAGGATCAGCACCAAACCCAGCAAGAAAATTATACTATGTTTAGTACAGTATTTGTGTTAAGTGTATTTCATTCTAATTCTTTGAAAGCTGATGATCCGTGTAATGTAACCCTATTCATCAGAATATCTGATTATTCAGAGCATTCCCTGACTTGGCTGAATAATCGCAAATAACCCTCCCCCAGGCAAGTAGCAATTTGTTCCAGACAAGAGGACAGAAGACAGGTCAAGGTCTTCCTCCGTTTTCTAAAGGGCCACTGACAAACGTTTATGTAGCGATACTGTTTGCCAGTCTGACCTGGGCTTGTCAGTAAAACCTGACAAAATAAAACACATTTGAAGGAATGATGGCTCTCTAAACAGTAAGCTCAGCTAAGTTAGAAGTTGGTGGCCAGATTTCATCATTTCTAAACATTCCTGAAGTATGAGCTAATCAAGGTGTGAGCCCCAAGGGAGAAGTGAGAATAAGGGAGAGAGGAAGAAAGGAGGGCATGCCCATCAGCAGAACTGCATTCCCAAAGGTTTGCTGGTAAAAACGAGGGGATCCCCTTGGTGGGGAGTGAGGTCGACCCCGTTAGAGCACGGAGTATTGGAAGCAATTGAGAAGCTAACGCCCCGTGGTGAAAATGGAGCCTGGACTTTGTAGTCAAATGGACTCCCAACTGAATCCCGACTCTACCGCTTACTAGTGCAGGATCCCAACATGGTGTGCTACCTCTCAGAGCCTCGGTTTCCTCATCATGCTTCTTCCAGGATGGTATAAAATTGATTGAAATAATTATGTCACACACGAGTGCTTAGAATTTAGTAGGAGCTTGATGAATGGCCAAGTAACTAATTAACATGCTGGCTTATGACATTTTGTACGGAAAACAATACTGCAATACTGGGCCAGGAATGAGGATCCCTGAGTGCTGGTCTCAGTTGTGCTACAAACAAGCATAGGGACCTTGGACCCTCTGCCTTGCATGCAGTAAGCACTAAATAAATCTTTGCAGAATACATGAATGAATGAATAAGAAAATCCAAGAAGGATTTTACATACGTGTTGGGCCCCAGGTTTTTCATCTATGTAAGGAGACTGGCTTCTCAGGTCCCTTTAAACAATAATGTTCTTTCAACCTTTGCATTTCTCACAGATGCTCAAGTCCACTACGAGTTGGGTACTGTCCTGGCCGAGACTGAAGTCCCAGGGAAGATCATAGAATTCAGCACTTGACCTCAGCTGTCCCTGGGCTAAGTACCCCCTGAAGATTTGATCCTGACCACCCAGAGATCCTGTAAGGCTCCCCTTCTTCCTGAAGTTGACTCCAAGCGAATGAAAGCAGATTTTCAAACAAGGGATAACCGAAGGCGAAAATGAGACCTAGGGATGCATTCCAGCCTCTGCTCATGCATATCAATTGCTGTCACCAGCACTCTATTCTCTTTCTGGGCTTTAGGCCCCCTCACCTGTGAATCAGGGACCATCAGGTGGAGGGCTTAGGCTGCTTGGCCGCCATGAAAGTCAAGATGCTCCATCCACCCGTGGCTCTGATTTCCAACATTCATGTGGAGAGCCAGCTCTGTCAGTGGGAAGGGAGTGGCAGGCAAGGTTTGCTAAGCCATCAGGGCGCCAGCTTGGTTCAGGGACGGCTACACTTTCCCTGGCTTCCTGTTCCCTGGGGGAGATTCCCTTGAAGGGTGGGCTCAGACCCAAGAAGGGGACAAAGGCACTCAGGAGCAGGGAGACAATAACATTCACAAGATGAGAGTTCAAAAGGAAATAGCACAAGCTGGAAGTAATTGATGTGTCTTTAATGTTTCAAATATGCCTGCTTTTGTTTATTTTTTTAATCTCAACAAGTCATAGACACCGAATGGTAAATCAGATTTCTGAACCTCCCCCACTTTGGTACTCCAGCTTTAGAGGAGCTTTTACACAGCTTTAAAGATAAAAGTTCATGGGGGGGGGGGCTTCCCTGGTGGCACAGTGGTTGAGAGTCCGCCTGCTGATGCAGGGGACACGGGTTCGTGCCCTGGTCCGGGAAGATCCCACATGCCGCTGAGCGGCTGGGCCTGTGAGCCATGGCCACTGGGCCTGCGCGTCCGGAGCCTGTGCTCCGCAACGGGAGAGGCCACAACAGTGAGAGGCACGCGTACCACAAAAAAAAAAAAACCTTCATGG
The DNA here is from genome assembly GCF_003676395.1 of Aethalodelphis obliquidens. NCBI lineage: Eukaryota > Metazoa > Chordata > Mammalia > Artiodactyla > Delphinidae > Aethalodelphis > Aethalodelphis obliquidens. Next base: position 8,276,087 of record NW_020837955.1, on the reverse strand, counting down.
GGCTTCCCTGGTGGCACAGTGGTGGAGAATCCGCCTACCAATGCAGGGGACACAGGTTCGAGCCCTGGTCCAGGAAGATCCCACATGCCGCGGAGCAACTAAGCCCGTGCACCACAACTACTGAGCCTGCGCTCTAGAGTCCGTGAGCCACAACTACTGAGCTCACACGCCCAGAGCCCGCGCACCGCAACAAAGAGTAGCCCCCACTCACCGCAGCTAGAGAAAGCCCGCACGCAGCAACGAAGACCCAACACAACCAAAAATAAAATAAATAAGTTTATAAAATAAATAAATAAATAAAGCCATGAAAATGGTTGAAATAACCTAGGGAGCTAGTAGACAAATTAAAAAAAAATTAAAAAAAAAAAAAAGATAAAACTTCAGAAGGCCCTAGTTCTTTGCCCAGGGGGCAGGGAAAGCAGCCATCTGACTGCGAGAGGGAAGGGGCAAAGACTGGCTACTCAAGCCTCCTTGAAAATGAGGCTGGAACCAGGACGTGGAATGAGGTAGGAACCAGATGAGCTTGCGGGAGCCGATCAAAGCAAGGAGTCGGGAGAACAGAGAACTCGAGGGGCTAGCTTGTTATTAATGTTGTACTGATAAAAAATCACTAGAGGTTTCTAAGTAAAGGATGGACAGTAGAAATATTCTGATGATGAAAGATGTTTCTAGTATCTTTTTTTTGCTGCAAATTAAAACAAGTGGTACAAAGGGCACACTGACCTACTAGTAGATCAAATTCAGATTTCGAAATAGCAAGGTTGGGGGTAGGTTGTAATTTTCCTAACCTGTTTTACTCGAATCACAAGAATTTTTTAGTGCTATCAATGCCCCTCAGTTATGTATTCATTTACTCAATAATTTTAAAATATCTCCTGTGTGATCATTGCTCTGGGAGATACAAGAGAGGAAGAAATTGATAGTCTCATCAACGTAAGTATATAAAAATGTGCTAAAAATAAAAAGAGAAAAAGGGCACAATTAATTGCCCAAAGAGCGGTGTCGATACTGTACAATGTAAGCAATCTGTTGACGAAAACCCTGAGAGTTGGGGTGGTCTGGACAGGGCAGGTAGATGCAGGGGGGTGAGGGGTGCAAGGGAACATTCCAGCCCAGGGGAAGAGATGGGCAAAGATTCGGAGGGAGGCATGAGCAGAGTGTTTGAAGGATGCTGGGGTTGGGACACTGGCCTGACTGAGATGGAGATATTCAAAACTCTCCTGGAAACAAAGAAGAGTCCCTGCCAACCTTCGAGACAAGGGTTCACAACTTTAAATGGTGATTTAAGAAGACATATCTGGCAGCAACGTTTGGAATGGTCAGAAGTAGGAGAATCGAGGAAGGAGAGGTCAATTGAGGGCCATGATTGTGTTGCAGAGTCAGAAAGACAGGACGGCTGGGTCAGGCATAATCTCGCATAACAGTGGGTTCCCACTGGCCCTTTCAAATATTCCAGGGCCCAGCCAGCTGTCCAAGCTGTCCAAAGAGCGAATTGGACACCCGCATTCCAAATCCCCACGTGTGCCAGGAAATGAATACTTCTGGTGCCTAAGAGGAGCCTGGAGAATAGAACAAAACCCCAGGAAAGTGTGCTTCCCATCTACAGCCCACATCGCCAGCAGCCCGCCCACCACTGTGGAAAGGCGGGATTAATGAGCTGCAGATCATCCAAGGCCAGGCCTTATACGATTCATTTTTCTTGGGAACATCTAAGGTCTTATGCTCCCGCTCTAATCCCATACGCCATCCTTAGCTTATATTTTGACAGGCACAGGGCTGGTGGCTTTAGCCAACATCCACTTGAGGATGGAGGAGGTGCTGACTTTAGTCCCTCCTGAGGGCTGGTTGTAAGTGGCCTGGGCACCCATTCCAGGTGGCATCCATTAGCCCTGGAGCCCAGATCTCTGGCACTATTCACAGTACAGGAAACCAGAAAATAGGGTACCTTTTTATTTTTTTCTCCCCCTTTTTAAAATTTGAAAGCAAAAAGAGTTTTTCTCTAACATCCAACTGAATTAAATTTCTGAGTTTAAAAAAGTCATAAGAATTTTTATTTGATCTATAGCTACTCTACTCCAAGAGCATCTTCTTAACTTGGGTTTCTCTTTATAGCTGAGGCCATCTATTTTATTTTCCTGGATGGCCTGTAATTTATTCTATTATTTATTACTAAGTTCCTAGTATCCCCTACTCTGAACCAAAGGTTTCTTGGCTTTCTATATCAAATACCACTCATAGAGTGAGGATCACTTTCTACCAGTGGGAAGACATGATTTGGGGGTGGTGGTGTTATCTTTCTTTTTTATTGAAAATGTTGAAACATAAATCCAGATCTTTTTAATATTTTTACGCAACTGATGAAAAAGCGATTTCCACCAACTCTATGAATCCACACCCTTCCAAAAGCCCTCTAATTAACTCAGTGCCACCACATCACTCCTGTTCCTGACTGTCCTGTATTGTTTGATGTACTTTTTGCCACTTCATTCTTATTTTCTGGGCACTAGTAACAGTGGGTGTTATCTCCCAAATGTCACATCTTAAGAGCACAGCCCAGCAGGGGCTTGGAAGTGTTCTAAGTGTCTTGTTTAATCATCACCCCAAATGGATGTTTGAACATAAATCCATTTTTCCTCAGGACAGATCTTGCTCTCTCTCAGCCATCCCCCTAACTGGGAAACATTCCCAACTGGAACACACTCTCATCTTAGTTACTGTAGCCTCCAGGCCTCCTGGGTCACTAGAATGCACAGAGTCCATCTCTGTTACCCTAACTAATGCTTGGGCAGCAGCCCACATAACACATCTTTCTCTGCCTGCTTCCCTCCAGCAGTGGGTACCGAGCAGCTCAGGATTCTGACGTTGGATTTATTTCCAGATAGAGAAATTGTGTTCTAGAAGAAGTATGATGGGCACCTGCGTTTTTATGGCTGCTGTTGTTTGGCTGCTTGGTTTCTTGCTTTGGTTTCCCTTCTTCCTGACTTTCTTTTGGAAAACCATCGTTCTACACATTTCCAGAATTTATGGTTCTGGAGGGATTCAACCCACTCCCATGCTCCAGAGGACAGTATACAACAAAGGCCCGGCCAGTTCTTTCCCTCAGTTTCAGTAACTGACTTAGGAGGTGGGTGTATTACCCAAGGCAAGCCAAGTGTCATTCTCAGGACTTTGGCTAGTACTCTTAGGAAAGAGATACTGTCTTCGTGCTGGATTTGAAAGCTGAGAGAATGTGAGTATGAGGCCTCCCTGGGCCCTCCTGTCATCTGGAGTACTGAGCCAAGAGAGGACAGCAGAGATGAGAGGCAGAGAGACCCAGATGTCCGATGACATTATTTGAGCCCCTAGACCTAGCTGTGCCTGAAGTTGACGCTGCTGAACTTGGCAATGATGTTAGCCGCACGAACTCCCTTGCTCGCTTAAGGCAGTTTGAGCAAAGCTACTCTCCTTGAAGAGCCTTTCCCATCTGATGCCTTGGTACTTTGAGCCTACTGTTAATGGAATTCTTCCTGGTCATAACAGTGTGCTGAAGTCCAGGAATGGATTGATTCATCCCTGTTTATCCAGCAATTAAGACACAAGATAGAAATATGTAGCTTTCGTGAACACTACAACCATTTCCGACTCATCTTAAGCAAGATCCTTAATCTCTTCCTTACCAAACATAACAAAGGAATGATCAAACAGCAAAATGTACAGATGGCTTGCCTGTGTGAGGACTGACATAATGAAGGGTCTAAATGTGAAGAGCAGCCACACAGGACACATTACCTGCCATCCAAGTGAAGCCTCTCTCTCCAGAATGGGTCAATCAGGGCCAGGGAAAAGGACTTCCCAAGGCAACGTTATTTCTGTTGCATAGACCTAAAGACTAGTCTATCAGTTAACAGGAGCCAAACAAAAATCGTGAGCTTTGAAATTAGGCAGACTTGTATTTAACTCTCAAGGCTTGTTTGTAACTTACTCGTTGTGTTACCTATCTCATAGGTTGCTGACGATATTCAATTAAACTATGAATCTTAGTACCTTCTCTGGTCACTAGCACAGAGTCGGCAATCAATAATTGGTAGCCATCATTAGTATAATTATTAGTAATAGCAATTGTAATAATAATAATAATAGAGGCAGTAGGAGTTTTCTCATTTCTATTTAAATTTCTATTTAAATTTCATGTGTGTGGTATAACTGGAATTTTAGGCCTATAAAACAAAATTAAGAATAATTACCATGGATAAGTTTTGGTGTTCTCTTAGACCAGCATATAAGGATGAGGGGAGCAAAGAGATGGAAGAAGAATGCTCTGGGTCAATTGTGCGGAGGCCAATATAAAGTACCTTGACTAAGTCAAATTTCTCAAACACTTTTATAGGATTTTTTTATGCTAATCTCTGCTTAGTCTCAATTCAGACAAAATGTCACATTTAAAATAACGCTAGCAGATCTCTTTAACAGTTGAATTTTATATAATCTTTATTAAAAGATAAAAGCTAATATATTCTACTCATTTGTTCAGCCTCTACAAATGGCATCTAAAATGACAAATGAACTTTCTAAAAGAAGGATTTTGGAAATATAGTCTAGACTACCCCATTTTTAAAATATGGCATAATGGAAAGAAAACTAAAGCTAAAACTGAAAAGAAAACTGAAAAACAAATTCTGCCACAATGAAGAAACAGAAAAACAAAGTAGTGACAATGAATGTAAAAATAATATACACATGTTTATAATGATGGTTCATTCAGACCTTGATAACTGGGTTTTAAGTGGTTTTAGAGGGTCGGCTCTCCTTTAAAGCCAACCTGGATTCTTTGTGGGTAAAGGAAAGAGAAAAAGAGGCTCCCCACTCCAGCTGGGAGTTGAGGTGGGTAGTTCTTCTGTTTTGTTGTGTTTAGGGCTCTTTACCAGGACTGCCACACCAGGATGTTCTACACTAACCAGCGTAAGCCTAGCCAAAGCGATGGGTTCAGGATGAGTATGTGAAAAAAACTCTGGTTAATGATAGGTTCAGAATTTTATTGAACATCTTGGGACACTTTTTTCCACAGGACCTGAAAATTAGAGGATGTATCTACAATACTACTGCCAACTGCTACTACTCCTGCACGTGAAACATGGGACGAAAGCAACTAGCAGGAGGCAGAGCCCAGAAATGGAGAGAAACTGAGTCCTGAGAATCCCCTGTGAGCCCTGAATCAAGCTGCGCCCTACCTTCCTCCTTGAACTTTCCAGGTTAGGTAAGCCAATAAATTGCCTTTTTGTTCAAGCCAGTTTAGGCTAGGATTTTGTTACGTGCCAGCTAAAGTGACCTAACGCTATAAAGATCTGGTATCAAAAACAAACAAACAAAATCAAGAAATAGCTAAGTTTAAATGAGGCATCAGCAAATCAGGAAAACTTCTAGGATCGTAGCTGAGAGATTGAGGCCCAGAACAAAAGCCTGTTGAACCTAGAGATTTCTACAGGTTGATTCACAAACTCAGGATGCCCCTTCAGATAAAAATAATTAAACATCTAAAACATCTGATTTCTGCTGTGTGGCCACGTCTGTTCAACTGGGGAGTTTCTAGAGAGAAACTAGGAAAGGTATCAAACTCCAAGCTGGTGGCTCTGGCAGGAAAATGGATCAGGGACTGGGAGGTCTCTTCAGCCAACTGGCTGAGGAGTCAGCCGTTTTACAACATCTGCCCTGATCGGGAAAAGCGATGGGGTAGCTTGCTAAATGTTGAACAAGGAAGCTTGCAACAACTGCATTATTTAGGGCTTCTGTGACTTCAAGTAAGAGGCTTTCCCAAACTTGGGAAGGTGCCTTTAGGTCCAAAAATAAAGGGGTGTGACTCTGCTAGCACACAAGCAGAAAGAACTCAGACAAATGAGGAATTGTAGTTTTATGAAACAGGGACTGTACAAAGCAGATGCATTAGGAATTTGGAAGCAGCATAAGACAGTACATTGTTTGTTCAATTCCTGGTAGAAATCCTGCCCCCCAAATTATTTTTAATCATATATGGCAAATTCTTTGCCAAAAAAGAGCTTTGATGCAATGCTAGCATAAAAATCACAGCAAGCACAGTTCAGAAGAATCTTGGAACTCAGAAGCTTCACTACCAAACCACAGTTAGTCCGGTGCCTGTTCCTGGCAGCATGGAGTGCAGGGTGATGGCAGACGGAGAGCTGAGCGGGCAGCAGGGGCAAAAGACAAACTTTTTCTTTACGTTAAGAACTTTGACTTAGGGCTCTAACATTCTTCTGATTCATGTATTTTGGAGTATCTGGTGCCATTTAATTCTGCTTCTACTGGGTAAACATTAGAAACAGTTTAAAAACCAAGACAGGATTAACTCAGAATTAACACATTCAAACACCAAGGTTTAAGTCCCTTGGGCAAGACATTTGCTAACTACAGAAGGCTAGCGCTCCATCTAGGAAGCCAAAGGAATCAGTCCGCACCTTAGCTCCTTCCCAGGCCATAAGATGGCTCATCTGCGTACCATGGGCTCAACTATGCTTATAGCAGAAAAACATTTCCAGTACATTCAATCCTCATTTTTTATGGCAAACAGGAGAAGTGGTCTGGCTCTGTGATAAAAAGCACAGTACCCCAAATGAAATGGATAGTTTAGTAAAAGGCAAAAGGTCAGCTCTCGAATAGTGCATTTAATAAGTATATGCTGAGTGAATGAATAAAAGCACAAGGTAATGAATAAATGAATGACCGAACTACTAGATTGGTTGGTTGTGTCGTTTGAAGTGAAACCTGAAAGAGAACCACCTGGAGAATTTTTGGAAGTGGAGTAGCAATACAGTTGGTCAACAGGACAGATATTTATGTTATGGTTCATCCACCTGCGCAAGATGAAGTGGGAAATACTGAGGGGGAGGAAGGTAAAGAGATGTATCAACATGATTTCCGCCCATATCGCTCGCCATCCGCTTGAGAAAATAAATATGCTAAGGAAACAAGAACTGACATTGTAAATTGATCTTCTTTGTGAAATAAGGGGGTGCAGAGAAAAAAGTCCTACAAGCATTCATACAGGTACCGGGGTTGAAATTTAGAGAAGACTTCACATAGAGAGAGCCTCAGTGTAGTAGAACTTGAATCTGTGGATAGAAGGAGCAAGGCTTACCTGGCAGGGAACGTAGAGTGTGAGTGCAATCGTGTGACATATTTGGGACCCGCCTGACATCTAAACATCTCTAATCTGTCTACATCTCTTGCTCTCTCTACTCCTGGTTCTTACAATTATCTCTTGTCTGGATTGTAGCCTGCAGCTGGGTTTCCAGTCCCTTTATCTTGCACTCTTCTGATCCACTGTCCTCAAGGGAGCAAGAATAATCTTTTTAAAGATAAATCTTATCAGTTTTCTCACCTGTTTAAAAGGGTTTAAAGTGGTTCCTCACTGACCTTAGATCAAAGTCCCAACTCACTAGGCTTTCAAGTCCAGCAGGATCTGTTTTCTGCCCCCAATCCTGACCTTCCAGCCCTACACCACTCTGCCCTCCAGCTACACTGAACTTCTTTCAATTCCCAAGTGTGCTATGGTCTCACTTCTGGGCTTCAGACATGGTATTTCTCACCAAGAAAACTTTTCCCCTGGCTCTCACCTGGCTGACTCCTATTTACAGGTCAGATTTCAGCCTAGATAGCACTTCCTCTGTAGAGTCCCTTGGCCTCAGCATCCAGGTTCTATGTCTCTCCCATGTTCTCTGATAGCCCCCCGTGCTTTCTATCATAGAGCTTGTTGCACTGCGTGATCATGTTTATTGTTCCATTTTGCTACTAGCCTATAAGCTGCATGAGAAGAAGGACCAGTCTTCTCTGTGTTGCCACTCTGTTATCCACACATAGTACAATGTTTGGCACTTGTTAGATATTCGATAAAGTTTTGCTCAGTGGATGGATGGATGGATGGATGGATGAATGAATCAATTTTATACAAGCAAGTTAGGAGGGGATTGAGGATTGTGGTAGGCCTCGAAGGATAAGCCAAGGCTTCTGAATTTTACCTTGAAAGCAACTAATTATTAAACAATTCTGAATACAAAGTGTGACAAAACAAGAGATGATGAAATTGATATTCACAAGAAAAAAATAGGTACAACTGATTCTATAGGAAGGGAAGGTTGGGGAATGAAGGGAAAGAAGTCAAAGGTTTCAGTTCAGAAAAAGAAAGGTTTAAAAGAAGGAGGCATGAAATCAAGTGCATAGTCTAGAAATGCTTCTTAGAGGAGTTATTAATATTTGAGGATTTTCAGATTGAGCTCAACTGAAAGTTCGTCCTTAGAACCAAACATAGGCCATCCTCCCTCTGTGTCACATCATGAACACCAGCACATGCCTCAGCCAGACACACTCACACACAGAAAAAGGGAAATGTGAAGTCTTGAAGGCAGTTTGTAAATAACCCCTTCCACACAGGGTGAGCCAACTTCTTTGCGGACAGAGAATGACAAAGATTCACAGTTGAGTAGAGGACATGGACACACTTAAGCCCGACTCCTCTCGGATTGGAATGCCAGCAAACATGTAAGCCGGTCCTCAACGTACCCAACCCACAAGGCTCAGCTGGTCCTTCTCCACGAGATTAAAAAAGAAGAAAAAAATTAAAATGTTACCATTGTTCTATTATTATGTGCGTGGTATGTGCCATGTAGGCAGAGGAGGGACAGAAAGACCAGCCAGTCTGCAAATACTGGAAAGGTCAAAACAGCCCAACCAGCTACCATGAATTGTCTTAGAATACATGGCCTAGGTGATCCCCTAGCCTCACTCTGTGTTCAGTCAAATGTTATTTGGATTATAATATTAAACTAGGACTAACATGACCCACACTGTTAAGATTACTAAAAGAGTGGAAAATTGCACAACGGGATATATTTTTTTTTTGTCTTCTAGCCCGAGGGTCATAATTTGTAGGGATCACTGTGCTGGCTTGGATACGGAGTATTTACTAAGCGTTGACAGCTTCTTCAGTTCTGTGCAAGATGGAAAAGAAGTCCCAGTCCCTCCTCAGGGAGTGATAATATAAGTTAGGCAGGCAAAGAATTCACCATAATATAGATAAGGTGTGGTTATAAAGTAATGACAGGGAATCTTTTAAACAAAAATACCAGAACTTACTGTTCAAGAGAGCTGTTCTGCAAATCCGTCACCTTGGGGTATGGTACAATTAGTTCAGAGATGTGTCTATTGCTCAAACATTTCTGGAAGGCTTCTTCAGACATTGCGATGTAGGGTGGTGTAGTTAAAGAAGCATAAACTTTGAATTCTGACCATCACCAGCTGCACGAGCATAGTCAAGTTTCCTAACCTATCAACTCCTTAGATTTTTTACTCTTGTAAAATGGAAATAAGCTATTACACTACAGTTTTAGGAGGATCAATGATATAATGCTAAAAAGCGCCAGTCTTAGCACGCTGGCCACCAAAGGCAGCCATTCCTTGCGTCATCTAAGTTCAGTTTTAGATTGATAGGATAAAATCAGTCTTGTTAGGTAATCATGGAGTTTTTCTGACTAACAGCAGAATTACTCAGCTTGATTACTCCTTCAGACATCCAACTTAGTTCCCATATTAGTTTCCTAGGGCTGCTGTCACCCAGTGCTACACACTGGGTGACTTAAACAACAGAAATCCTCTCACAGTTCTGGAGGCTAAGTCCAAAATCAAGGTTTCAGAAGCAAGGCCATGCTCTCTCTCTAAAGGCTCTAGGGGAGGATCCTTCTTTGCCTCTTCCTAGCTCTGATGGTCCCTAATAATCCTTGACGTCCCTTGGCTTGTAGACGTAGCTCTCCAATCTCTGCCTTCATCATCACATGGCATCCTACCTGTGCATCTCTGTCTCTGTGTCTCTTCTACTCTCCTTATAATGACTCCCGTTTGATACGGTTTAGGGCCCACCCTAATTTACTATGACCTCTTCTTAATTTAACTATACTGCAAATACCCTATTTCCACATAAGATCACGTTCTGAGGTTCCAGGTGGATGTGAATTTTGAGGGTTCACTATTCAACCCATAACAGACCCCAAAATCAAACTCTTAAAAAAAAAAAAAGTTTTACATTCTTGAGGACCTTCAAAATAGTCCAACGCAGGTTTTACAAAAACTAGCAAAAAAGAAGAGTTCCAGACATGTTTCAGAAAGTGGAAGCTGGCCCCTTTATTGAAAAATATGACGTGGCCACCATCATGAATAATTTAAAGCCATCATATCTGACTCTGTGTATACATTCTCACAATTTAAGCTTTAGTTAGGCCACTGCTTTGTCCCTCCATGAGTGTGGAACAGAGAGTGTACTCACGCATGCTTCTGCCTACCAACTGACACTCATTTCAAAGGGACTAGAGCTATTCACTCAAAAAGAATAAAATAATAACAAAAGGGGTGTCTTCTAAATTTCATCTGGCCAGAAACGGATTCAAGCTGAGTTACTCCCTTTTCACTTCCAGTCTCCAAGCTTTGTGTTACACCATTTGCACTTGTAGAAATATCACACACTTCTTTAGATAGGCAGCATTTATACGTGTTTTGATAGAAACAGAACGTCAAGGATGTTCTCCAGTCTCAGATGAAATCCCTTAATTTAAAGAAGGCAGATTTTAGATGGAGGCAGATGCCTAATGAAAACCGAGATTACTGCAGGGCTCTGATTTTCAAAATGATGGGAAATTTCCTTTCAGCCAACATGGCAAGATCAGCTCTTAAAAAAGAAAAATAAGGATGTAGAAACTTGAAGGTAGGCTCCATGAGGAATGAATACCCAAAGATGGTAAAGGCCTGAGACTCTTCTGAAAGAGAAACCCAGGAGTAAATCAGCACCCGAGTAAATAGGAAGTGGTCCCTTGAGGAAGTGTTACATAATTCCACTATAGACAGATGGAAAGCACACTGGGATTCGAGGGAGTTTCAGTCACTTAGTGTGCTGTTAACCTGTGGTCTAGACCAAGTTCTGACATCAAAGGACTGAGCTGTATCTGGCTGAGCAGACACGATGACCCCATTCTGGAGTCTCCAAGTCTGCTGAGGCAGCTGAGCCATAAACAGAAGGCATAGAGCTCAAAAAAAGGGAAGTCCTAACCTGGCTCTGAGTTCTGGAAGGGTTATAACTATCGCTCAGATCAGCACAGGGATTCCTGAGTTCCCTGTGCCAAAATCTAGGGCACACAAGGCGATTTGTCAGAGGCTCTAGTGAAGCAAACAGGTATTCTAGAAGCAGCAGTGGGGACTGTGGGACACCGTCAGGCCAATCGAGTCCCAGCATGAAGAGACTCTCCATCCAAGGACTGACAGAGTGTCATACTGGGAAATGCCCTGCTCAACTTCTAAGCCCTGTGATTTTAGCTATGGAAGACAGAAATGCCTTATGAATTCTTCTTTTCTTTTAATAAAGCATTCCTTTGATTGATACTGACCACCGTTATTTATGAGCTGAAGAGGTGAAATCAGCCTCCTGAGCAGGTAAGGGAACAACTGTCTCAGGTTGCAGGTGGGACCCAAGACAAGTGTTTCAGCCTCAAAAGTTCCCTAATTCCCTTCTGTCTTAGTGATCTTTGACACCAGGCTTACACTTTAAAAACTTATCTAAAGGGGACTTAATCTGGGGAGCAAGGAGAACATGTGCAAACTCAGATGCCTGCAAGAGGCACGGCAGCCTAGGGATCTAGAGTTGAAAGCCTGCGAAGGCCGAGCAGGCAACCTCGATAAGTGAAGCAGAACTAGTTTAGTTCACAGTGAACACAAGAGAGACATCCTGTCAAATGAAAGCCATGGCTCCCCTGCTCTAGCCTGTTGGTGTCCTGTTTAGTTTCTAAGTGAAACCCAATATCCAAAAAATTTAGATGTAATATGCCAATTTTTAACAGCTATATTGCAATATAATTGACAAATAATAAATTGCACATATTTAAAATATACAACTTGATAAGCACGACAAATGAATGGAAGATGTGGTAAGTATATATAATGGAATATTACTCAGCCATAAAAAAGAATGAAAAACTGCCATTTGCAGCAATGTGGATGGACCCAGAGAGTATTATGCTAAGTGAAATAAGTCAGACAGAGAGAGACAAATACTGTATGTTATCACTTATATGTGGAATCTAAAAAATAAAACAAATGAATGTCTGTAACAAAACAGAAACAGGCTCACATAGCTATAGAGGGTTGGAGGTAACTAGTTGTTACCAGTGAGGGGAGGAGGGAGGGGCAAGATAGGGAGTAAGAGACATAAACTACTCTGTATAAAATAAATAAGCAACAAGGAAATATTATACAGCACAGGGAAATATAGCCATTATTTTGTAATAACTTTAAACGGAGTATAATCTGTAAAAATATTGAATCACTATGTTGTACACCTGAAACTGACATATTATAAATCAACTATACTTCACTAAAAAAAAAAATAAAAATAAAATATACAACTTTATAAGCATATATGTATATGCTAAATATTTAACCTTTTAGGAAACTACCAAACTGTTTCCAGAATGACTGTTACCACTTTACATTCCTACCAGCAGTGTATGAGAGTTCCATTGCTCTGCATGCTTGCTAACACTTGGTATGGCCAGTCTTTTTAATTTTAGCCATTTTAAAAAAGAAATTTTAGCCATTTTAATAACTGTGAAGTGATACCTCATTGTGGTTTTAATTTGCATTCCCCTAACGACCACTTCAGTTGAATACCTTTTTATGTGCTTTTTGCTGTCCATATACCTTCTTTGGTGAAGTGTCTATTTAATCTTCTGCCCATTTATATTGGGTTTTTATTTTTGTATTATTGAGTTTCGAGAGTTCTTTATGTAATCTCTATACATGTCCTTTATCAGATATGTGATTTTCAAATATTTTCTCCCAATCCATGACTCATCTTTCATTCTCCTAACAGTGTCTTCCAAAAACACAAGTTTTTAATTTTGCCAGAAAAAGAACTTATGTTTTTTTTCCATGGGTCATGATTTTGGTGTTCTATCTAGGAAATTTTGGGCTAGCCCAAGGTCATAATGATGTTCTCCTGTATTTTCTTTCTTCCCATTTTAAAAGGCTGGAGGAAAGTTCTCTGCAGACCAAACAAAGCACATCTATGGGTTCCATGTAGCCTGTGGGTCCCCTGTTTATAACCTCTTACTTATAGCATGATCCCTCAGATCCCAAATTTTATATCATGCAAGGCTAACAAATCCCTTGCTGAACTTTTTCACAACACATCCTCTCTCACAAGAAATTGTGATAAGTCTCACTCAGGGTTGTCTTTTCCTTACACAGAAGATCAATGCCTTCTTTTTAAAAAAATATTGGATGTCTGAATACTTTTATAGAGTAATGAGAAAAACAGTAAATGATGGCTTAGCTCTGAATTTGAACTAGCTTGGACACTGGTCAGATGAAAATGACCTTCACTAGCACAATGTATTAACAGTCTACCACATCAGCCAACTATTGCTGACCTTTAACTAATGAGAAAATCGTGGAGAGAAGGGGGTTAAAAGAAAAGGGGCAGAGGAAAACCAGACTTTTCCGCTTAAATTTTGCTTTCAAGTAATCAGGGTCAGTGCCAGTTGGGGCCCTTTATTCTTCAATGCTATCTCAGAACTCAAAAAGATGATTTCAAAAGCACTTGACTAATTAAATGCTCTTTCTTTAACACAGGCTCTCCCGCGTAGTGTTTTTAATATGTTGGAGAAGATAAAATTCTGGCCCTGGGCAGATGCTAAAAACATTTTTGTATAGTTAACAGAGAAAGAGTGTTCTTAGCCCCTCTGGCATTGTTCTGGAAATCCACACATGATGCAGGAAATTAGTTGTCTCACATCCAAATACTGTTCACGAGAACAGTTTTTTAAAATGTAATCAGATACCACGAAAATTCAGGGTGCAGTTCAGAATGTGTGATGTGCCCTGAGAGTGCTGGGGCTTAAGAATGTCTCTGGGTGGATGGGCAGACCACAGGCGAGGGACGGTGGGAAGTTAGCAGAGACTTCTATTGGGAAAAAGCTTTGTTGGACCCTCTGAAACCACTACAGCATTAAATGTCAGGAACTCAAAAGGAGCAAAGACAACTATTGAGCCCCAGTGCTCTGTACACGCATAAAATTTCTATTACAGCTGAGATGCCGATTTGGACCAAAGACTGTAAAACTTGCAAAACTTACATAGGTGACTCTGCTACTCTGTTGATTGTTTCAGTAATGGTTCAAAAGCAGTCCTGAACTCCTGTCAAAAGCATTTTCAGAGAAGTGAAAGTTTTCCATTGCCCTTACAGGAGAATATTGCCTCTGAACCCCTTTCATCTCCTCTTCCAGGGCATATGTGGTATTCTTAAAGCACTAGGACAGTTAATCCTTCCTCTGAAGCCATTCCATGCTGTTGTGCTTATTTTACAAAAAAAGAAGAAGAAAATTCAGAGGACCAGCAAGAGGTTAAATGCCTCGAAACTTCCAGTGTATCAACAGTTCAGGCCCGAGTACCCTGTGGAACCTCACATCCTTAAATTTGCACCAGCGATCAAGTACCTCGTATTTCAAGGACCTTTATATTTCTTTGTATTTTTTTTTCAGCCTTTAGTACTACTGGTCCTTGATCAGTTCATCATGGCCCAAAATGAAGCTACTGCTTCTTTCTTTTAATCCAAGGTAGGGAAGGTTTAAAATCTGAATAAACATGAACTGAGGAATAACTTTCCTAGCAAACTCCATTACGGCAGAACTTGAAGAAATTATGAGATCTGTTATCTTAAGGGTTTCCTTCATATCCTCACAGAAAGAATTATCAAAAAGCAGGAATTTGGGACATTGTTTTTCTGAAGTATGTGGAGGGATGATAGTTTGGCTAGGAAAAAATTTAACTTCATTTTATTTAGTAGAAAACACATTGCCCACTACGGAGAAAGGCAGCCGTTTCAGGTTAGTTTACTTTATATTAGTTCCGGGTGACTTTGTCTGGTAAGGAAAGCACAAGCTTTGGAATTTATAGCAAGTTTGCCACTTGCTGTCTGTGTGGCCTTGAGCAATTATTCTGCCCTCTCTGAAATTCAGCATCGTCACATACAAAGGGGGCTACTGACACGCAGCCCAAACGGTTGCTGTGAGGATTCAGTGAGCTTCAAGAGCTGAGCAGGTACCCAGGCTGCTGTCATGGCTGTTATGCATCTGTTGTCAAAACACTGTAGATTCTATCACAGCATTAACCACCATATTTTATAATTATTCATTTCACCTCTGATTTCTCCTAATACCCTGTTAGGGAAAGGACCATGTCTTATCGGCTCACCTTTGCATTACCCACCTGACACAGGCCCAGTGCAGAAGAAGCATTCGTTAAATATTTTTGGAAGAAGGAAAGAAAGAAGGAAGGGAAGAATAGGTTGATTAGAATAGTGATTAAAGGATTAAAAGTATAGACTTTGGAGTCAAACAGGATTTCAAATCAAAACACTGCAACTCACCAGCTGGCTGACTATGGGCATGTTATTCAACTTTCACCTATGGAAAAAAGATAATAATATCTACCTCAAAGGGTTATGATAAGGATTACGAGATTAATTTTGCAGAGGGTTTAGCATAGTTCTCAGCCCGTGGTAAGCGCTCAATGATCACTATTCTCATTATTATTGTATAGTTTAATGGAACTCATCTTAAACCTGATTGACGCTTTGAGAATGCTTGGGTAACAGTTGCCTTGGTCCTTGCTGAATGAAACGAGCATGGAAATCATGAAGGAAATACCTTCTGCTGTCACTAGAAATAAGTTGTAAGTAATCAGTGCTCTCCTGGTGCTGCACACAGGAGAGGACGGGCTGCCACTATCATCAGCAAGACTGACCCTGTTGGGAGCGTGGAATTTTAACCGATTCAGACAGGCATTTGAACAGCACTTATCTGTGTGTTCAGGGCACAGGGCTAAGGGTTCTGAAGCTTTCAGAGATAAATCGCATTCTGCCCTCCAGGAGCTGGCAACTCATAAATCATTATAAAGAGAGGCAGACGGTGATCAAGTGTTCCAGCAAAAGTGCAGATCATGGTCTGGACCCAAGGAGTGGGGAGGGGTGATCTCTTAATTGGGAAAATGGACTCTGGGTTCAAATCGCTGTCTCACTATTTTCTGGCTGGGAGAAACTTCACTTCCTCATATGCAAAGTGAGAGTACTTGGAGTATCCACTTCATAGGATGGTGGTTAACATTAGATGAGATAATGCTTGTGGCTGGACATAACGCCTGGTCAGTGCTCAATAAATGTTAGCCATTATTGTTGCAGCTGTTTTTATTACCCAGTTACTATTATTTTAACTTGATAATAGTAATATTGCTATAGGTATTAATAGGGTAATAACACTACTAGCATACTAAAACTAGCATATTATTATATCTCTATAAAAATATAGTTAATGTTATAATATTAATCAGTATAATAATATTACTACAAACTATGTATATAATATATATATTATATATACAATAGTATAGCAACATAAACTATAAAAAGCTAACAATATAATAATACTATTTGTAATGCAGTAAGTGCTTCATGGAGAATCTGGCGTTTGAGCTCCATCTTGAAAAATGGATACATTTAAGCAATATTTGGCTATTTCATTATGTCTAAGGAATGAAAGGTGTTTTTACCAGATGCCTTTCCAATTGTGTAATCAATTCTAGGTTTTCTATTCTGCAATGTGAAGGACCACTTGCAGAAGGCTCCTTTACTGAAGGGTTAATGAGGATGAGGCCTGGAACTAAAAATTGCCAGGGGTGAAGGACAGAAAGGAATGCACGTTCAGCACAAATTCCCCAGGTCACCACTTTCCCGTATTTTCCTATTTTGCCTCACCCACCCTGACATCCCGCAAGAAAGCAAGGGCAGGGCTGATCAGAGCACTCCACACACTACAAAATATTCGCTTTACAATTACTATATTATTAGTATTTATGTTGAAAACAAATTCCCCTTTGGGACTCCCGCTCAGCTCTATTGGCACCTGGTGGATCCTTTAATATTTAAGTTCCTCCATCTTCAAAGATCCACATCAGAGTCTTTCCTGAGGCTGCGGACTGTAGGTTCTTGCACCTGGGAATTTCCCTTGTGGCCAGAAAACCCGAAGTGGGGAATGTTTCATGCATAAAAGAAATGTTAAAGGGAGACGATAAGGCAAAGTGGAAGGGGGTGAGTCTTGAGGTCTAAAAACCACACATAGAGAGATTTAAATTAGTCTGCCTCCACGCCTTTCCCCCATCCCCATTACAGGTTTATAAAACGTGCGTGCGCGCGCATGCGCACATATACACACATGCACATGCAAGCATTAGGAAGGGAGGAGTAAATCAGAGCTAAAATTTGCATGGACTTCTCAGAAAATGTTTCATGAAATTTGTTTGTAAAATAAATCTAACGCAGCCATTCTCAAACTTCAGTGAGCACAAGAGCCACCTGGAGAGCTGCTGAAAATTTATACTTCCACCCCCAGAGAGCCCGATTCAGGAGGTCCAGAACGGAGCTCTGGAATCTTTATTTTTAACAAGCATCCCATGTCATTCCAGTGCAAATGGTCCTTAAACCACTCCGAAGAATGCCAGTCTAAGGTTTATGTTTTTCTCTCTTTATATTTTTTTCCTTCCTTCTGTTCATTGGGGGGATAACTTTTAACTATTTTCCCCAATTTTCCCACTAAGCCTGAGTCCCATCATTTGCACAGCTGGGTTTTTTTTTTTCCAGTTTTGGAAACTGTTTAGTCTCTGAAAGGTAAAGTCCCTTTTCACTGAGTAAGGCTGGGGCAGGTGTAGTGGAGACTGCTTTATTCTGGATCTCAGCTAGAACAATGACAGAGAATACCAGAAAGATTTTTTCTTCAGGGGTTTCTCCACCAAGAGCAGTTTAAACTGAGGGAGCTGAACTGGGTCTCCTGTGAGCTGCCCCTTCCCTGTGAACTTACAAGCGACATGTTTAACTTCGGGACAGAGCACATGGCCACAGAAACACAGCTGTGTGGGCCGGCGTGGCGGGGGTGGGATCCAGGGCTTTGACTTGCGACACATGAGAAGCTGTGGAAAAGTGAGGGACGAACCTGAGGGACCCAGGCACCCAGTCACGAGGCAGATAACACAGCAGCCTGCCCTCATCCTGCTGTCCTCGGGTTTGCCCTTTCTTGGCTTTCGGGGGAACGGCCCAGGTTCCTGTTCTGAAGGAGGGAAACTTGACAATGTGAATTACAGTGTCCTTTCTGTCTACATCTGAGGTTGAATAAGCTCTGCTCCTGGATGAGGTGAAGGAAGAATAAAGGTAGGTTTCTGGGTACCCAGACTAGACTATGGCCCCTCGGGGGGAGCCCTGCCATGGAGCGCAGGCACTGGGAGGGGGGAAGAGGGTGATGAGAGATTCTGAATTTAGTGGCAGCAGTAAATATCCTCATAAGAAATTTGATGACCAAGAAACATTCTTATCTGGGAAAGTTGTCACAAGGCTGTTAGAACAGCGGTTAACACCCTTGCTCTACCACTAAGTGGCTATCAACCCTGCTATTTTAAAATCTATGGATTTCAGTTTCTTCTGTGAAATAAAGGTATTGGAACTGATGATGTCTTTGACCCTTCCAGCTCTAACATCCAAAGAATGATAGTATATCCAAGATATGCCTTAGAAATTTCTTAGGATTCGCTACAATGATCATTAGCAGTTGAAAAGTTGGTTATCTATTACTGTGTAACAAACTACTCCAAAATGTTGTGGCTAAAAGCAACCTTTTCATTTTGCTCCCAATTTTGTGGGTCAAGAATTTAGGAAGAGTTCAGCCTGGTGGTTCATCTCTGATTCCAGCTGGGGCTGGAGGATCCATTTCTGAGATTCTGAGATTCTCACCCACCTAACATATGCCTCGGTGCTCTGCTCGCTCTCTCTCTCTCTCTTTCTCTCTCCCTCCCTCCCTCCATCTCTCTCTGTCTCTCTCTCACTCCTTACTTGGCAACTCACCCTCCAGACACTCGTGTGCCTCCTGCTTCCCACAGCCTAGCAGCCTCAGGGCAGCCAGACTTTCCACACGGGGCCTTGGTGTTCCAACAGACCAAGTCTGTAGGTGCTGGTCCTCTTAAATGCAAAGCCCAGAGCTGGCACAGCATCACCTCCACGTATTTTATTGGTCAAAACATCATAAGCCAGTGCAAATTCAAGTGGAGAACTAGAACCCTCTGCTCCATGGGAGGAGAATCAGAAAATGTCAAGCTATCTTCAATCTGCCACAGTCAGGATGTAAACAAAAAAATCAATTTCCAACATGATTAAATCTGCCCAATGGCAATGACTCCAAAAATAAAAATAAAAAAAGTTTGTTCTTTCACAAAGCTGCAAAGATTCAGCTTTCTGAAAACTAGAGGGCTGTTTTGGATATCCAATGATTGTTCTTCATACTCAGACAAGAAGCTGAGTGCTGAGGAAGCTCAGGTTCATGAAGACACTGTTTCCAGACCAAAAGCTATATAAAACTAGAAACTGATATCTGTGAAAAAAATTTTTTAAGTTTTAAAAACAAGCAAAAAAAGACTCATTTTAGTGTAATTGACTTTTAGCTTTGATACTGCTGAGTTCTTGGCTGCTTCAGAAAGAACAGCAGGGGAAGGGCTAAGAAGTATCCAGAAACTCAATCTACAAAGCATCGTTACTGAGGACCACTCCATGGGGCCTGGGGAGAAGCTCATTTCTCAGTGCTCTGCTTATGGTATTCAGTGTGACACAGATGCCACCCTTGCAGTCTGCACACAAATGGGTCTTTGTTGCTCTGGGTGCAGCAAATTCTTTACCATGAATAATCTACTACAACAAATGCTCCCTTTAGTTCCTTCTCAGTCTTAAGAGTATCTGAGCTCCCAAGAGAAAAGCAATCAGTGCTCAATAGAAACTAAATGCTCTCTTTAAGCATTGCTATGGGAAAGAAATGCAGTGGCACCATTTGTCCTATAAGTATGGCACAAGGAATGAATGGATGAATTTGGGACATAGACACAAAATGCTACAGCAATAATGAGGCAGCATGCTGGAATCCTGAGGCATCTGGGCTCTGGAGTCACCTAGGCTGGGAACTGCATCACTTTCCAGCCAGGACATCTTGGACCAATAACTAAGCTTAGCTGCAACTCCGTGTCTTCAGAAGTAAGGAAAAGACCACAATAGAAAGGTCTGCCTGGCAGGGCTGCTTGCTGAGGGTTAAATAAGACTATGCCTGCAGAGTATTCAGCATGAAGTGAACACTTGATATGTGTTTATACTGTTATTGTTACTATTATTACCACATCATGGACTCACACACACTCATACTGCTCTTCAGGTGTGCAGAGGAGATGTAGTTTCTTAATTTTTTCATTTCTGATCTAATATTCCTCAGGAGTTCCCCCACTGCACTGGGTAGTTGAAAGATTTTAAACATGTCAGTGAATGATGTCTCAATCTCTTCCAGTTTGAATTCTTTTTGGGTGACGCCGTCTTGTTTAGGTCATCAGGGATGTCGTCCCTTCCCAGTGCTTCTCACCAAAAATAGAGTCAATCTAAATGGGAGGCGAGGGACCCACAACCCTGCTTTGGCTCCTGCTTGTCTCTGCAGTGGGGTGTGCCTTGTCTGCAAAGCATTGGCACCTAGTAAACATTCAATGTCTATTATTATCATTGTTGCTGCTGCTGACCAGGACCCACTGACCAGAAAAGCTAGGTCTACTGCTTGACACCACTATGAAAGAGTTTACTGAGTAGGGACTAGGGAAGGAAGACACGGTGCTGACATGCAATATCAGACCCAGACAGACAGGAGCTGGAAAGAACTCAGGGAAGGAGCCCTATTTGGCAGGAAGTAAGAGGTAGGTACCTTATAAAGGGTCACCAACATTGACAAGAAACAGCATTCATTGATTTATTCCACAAACTTAATAGCTGTCATTTATTTAACACTTACAACGTGGAGCACTTTATGTACATTGTCTCCCTTTCTCCCAACTACCTCAACGGATGGCAAAATGTCGATTCAGAGAGGTTCACGGGCTCAAAGTTACCCAGTGATTAAGTGGCGGAAGCTTGACTTAATTCCAAGACTGGACCGTCTCCTGCACAAGCTCAATGCTGTGGACATAGAGATTGGAAGCTGTAGTCCCTTCCCCTGAGTCATTCTTCATTAAAAGAGGAGCAGGTCGCTAACAACATGTCACCAAAGCCAACATATAGAACCAGCTCTTGCAGCATTTTGAAGGGGCCAGAAAAAATTATCCATTCGCCCTTAAACACACTAAGCTGAGAATTAATGCATGAACTGCGGAGATAAAGGGATTAAGGTCATTGCTTAACAAGTAATTCACTCCAAAATTCAGCAGATTAAAGCAATAATCATTTACTCTTGCTCAGAGGTCTACAGGTCAGCTGGGTATTGGCTCATCTCGGCTGGGCTCAGCTAAGTGGCTCTAGATCCAGCTGCACTTGGCTCTGGACTGCAGGTTACCTATGCATTCATCCAGGCCTCAGGTAGAGGGGTAGCAGCTCCCTGGGGAAATCTCTTCACATAGAGATGGGAGCAATGATGCTTCTTAAGGCACAAGTGCAGAACTGGAACATGGTCCCTGTCACCCACACTCCATTGGCCAAAGTAAGTCAACAGCAGTGGAAAAGTTCACTCTGCCTTTTGTGGGAAGGACTACAAAGCCACACAGTGAAGGGTGTGGACAAGAATCAAGGCCAATAATTCTGTCTACCAAAGACATTTTCTGACTTTAATGGGGAGTGGCTAACATAGAGGGGGTGGAGTGGGCAGAGAGGATCTATAAAATCCCACTAACTTTTAAAAGATTTGCCGGAAAAATTTGCCTATGAATAAAACACATTTCCTCACTTCTCCAAGGGAGATAATGAAAGACAAACCCTCCCACCGTCCCACTTTCCTTTTCCTTAAAATGTATACAAAATTGTAGGATGCCAGAATATTAGGCAAGCCTGGCTAAAAAGAGAGATCCCTCCAGTCTCAAGTTTCAACCATCTATAAAAGTAGCATTTGGTAAACGGCTGTGGAAAATGTGTTCTTCTACATTGGGGTCTCAGAGTCCCCGTTTGATGTTTTATCTACACCCCTATAACCTGCAAACACCCAGACACCAGCCTAACTGCTTGACAAATAGGAACAAGCATGCTAATGAAACAAAAAAGGAAAGACCCTAGAAACATAAACCTGAAAGGACTGGGGCCAGGTTTTATTGCAGAAGTCAGGGTCAGCCTCTGGTGGTATCCCATTACTGGATATCGCTGTATTTACATTTCCTTGTGTTGGCTCTGCAGTTCTAATGATGGGGTTGTTTTTGAACTAGGGAGCTACAGTTCCAATAGAAAACTGGATTGCTCTGTCTTTTCAATAGAGATCTCCCCCAGCATCACTTTCTGTTTTTCTGTCTTATTCAGATAAGCACCACAATACCGATTACTTCAGTTCCCAGGGAGCAAGGACACTAGGAAAACAATTTCTGGGGGTCCATGCAGTGTCTGGGTACCCCCCTGCTCCCCATCTCTTACAGACTGTAGGAAAATCCAACATCCAGGTGTCTTTTTGCCCCGAACTAGAGGGCCTACAGGGTTGTGCAGCCCTGAATTCCAATCATCAAGGAGTTACAGATTTCCTACAGTGGGCCTGGCACTGATACCAGGCAAGGGAAGGTAGCAAAGAAAGACAAAGGTAGTTACAGAAAGCAGTTACAATCTGTTTATTAGGTTCTGAGCTGCTGTGACTTTAGTTGCACTACATCTGGGGAACTGGGGGCTAAGAGTTTGGGGCTTTGCTTATAAAAACACAGACCCAAATCAGATAACTCATTTAGAAGCAATTAGAATGCATTTTATCCTATTCTTTTGCCAAAGAGCACCTTATCTGAGCTTTTTCTTTTTCCTTCTAAGTCTCAAAAATATCTCTTCCTGGGTCAGAAAAAAGAAGCAGCACAGACCAAGCAGATTGGAAAAGGGAGTGGCAAGGGCACTGGGTGCCCACATTGTGCAGAAGGGAACTTGGATCCAACACATACCAGGTGTCAGGGGTGGATAGACTCACTCAAGTGTGCCTGACCAACCTCACATTCTGGTGAGGATGATTTCTTTTTTCCAGGACATATGGATTGTATTAGGAGGCAGTTAAGTTAAGAGAGAGAGAAAAAAAAAAGAAAGAAAGAAAACAAAGTTAAGGTACAATATTTTTTATTATATTGAGGCCAAGTTCCATTTTCTGTGTGTGCTATTAATACGCTGTCCCTAGTTATTTAAAAAATAAATATTTTTTAAGATAAATAAATAAGCACTGTTGTCTAATACACTGGTTCTCAAACTCTTGGGTGTATCAGAATCCCCTTGGGAGTTGTGAAAAATCCACATTTCAATAGAGTAGGTCCAGAGAATAGCCCAGCAATCTCCATTTATAATCCTCTCTCCAAAAGATGTGGTTCATGATGAACAGGACTCAAAAATGCTGATCTAACTTCCTCTCTGGTTTTCTTTGGTTTACCCCTATGTCACTTGGATCATGGCCTATTTCTGCCTGTACCAGTGAATGACAGTACATTGCCTGTTCCTGCTTTTCAGAAACCATTTGCCTAACCCTGGTGACATTCATTCCCAGTTTGGTTCAAGATGAGCAAGATATCACCTGAGTTGTTAGACAGGTAGACATGAGCCATTTTATGCCAAGATTCAGAGTAAAACATTGGAGACCTCCAGATCAGTGATCCTCAACCAGGAGTGACAATGTCTGGAGATATGTTTGGTTATCCCAAGCTCAGGAGGAGGGGGTAGTTAGGAAGGGTGCTACTGCATTTGGTGGGTAGAGACAGAGATGCTGCTAAACTTCCTGAAATGCACAGGACAGCCATCGACAACGAAGTGACCCCACACAAAACGGTAACCATGCCGAGACGGAGAAACTCTGCTTTAGACCCAGCGATTCTTCAAAGGGAATGTGGAGAGTTTACACCCCTTCTCCATGTGCTCAAAAGGTATATTGAGCCCAGACGGTAGAGGATCTTGAATGCCATTCTTAGGCATTTAAACACTGTTTTATATTTAGTAAGCTTAGAAGAATAAAGAAAATCACCTGTGCCTGCAAAACAATTAGCCCAAAGGAGATTAAGTCATAAGTCAAAGAAAAATAAATGGCTCCCCGTAGACGTATGCATGTTGAATTTTGACACAAAGGAAACCACAACATAGTAGATCAGTGATTCTAAATGATTGATTTTAGCAGATATTTTTAAACTTGTTCAGATGTGGCTAGAGACATGGGTAAAACCACACAGTCCGTGCCCTCAAATAAATTATTTTCTATGAGTGGAGATCATGTTGACACCAAGAGCCATGATGTAGAGAGAAATGGACTCAAAATGGAGCATATGAAACCGCAGTAAATAGAACAGGGAATCTTGAATCTCCCGATGGGCAGGGGGTAGGTGAGCATAAGAAGAATTGGGGAAGCAGGTATGATAGTTTTTAGTTTGGTCTTAAAAATAAGTCTGAGTTTGACCAGACATAGAAACAAGGTTATTCAAGCAATGATTCAGAGCCAACAAAGTACTGGGTGTTGATGGTGGGGGTGGTGATCCCAGAAGAGTGAAGATGAAGGTCCCATTGATATGTGAGGGAGAGAAGTGAGGTTGGCCCACTTTGGGAAAGTTTTGACTGCTTGGCTAATATATAGGGCTTTATTCTGGATGTAATAAGGGGCCACCCGAGTCCTAGATCCTAGGAGGCTCTAATCCTTAATCTAATCTTTTTTTTTTTTTTTGGCCATGTCATGCGCTTGTGGGATCTTAGTTCCTCAACCAGAGATGGAACCCGAGCCCTCGGCAGTGAGAGTGCAGAGCCCCACCACTACTGAACCGCCAGGGAATTCCCCCTAATCCAATCCTTTGGGCTCTAAACAGTTCTTGGGCAGAGTTAATAGGCATATGACTCCAGGGAGGTCTAGCCCCACACCTTCACCTCCTGCTCAGTATCCGTTTTATAGCTGCAGACTCGGCTTTCTGGGGGGCCTGTTGAATATTGAGCTGGGTGACAGGTAAGAGCATTGGGCTGTTTGCAGGTCATAGCAGGAGTATGGGGAGAAGAATTTCTAGCTTATACAAAAACACCACCATCCTAAGCATCGTGGAGCCAGATTTCCGACTCTTATTAACCCCAGGAGCTCACAGGCCACCTTTCCCTCTTAACAAAGCCAGCACTTTGCTATCAGGTTGGGGATGGTTAGAGATAAGTTCACTGGGCCATGTAATTGGGCTGAGGCAGTCTCTTTAACTCCATGTCAGTAGAGACTCTGATGTTTGGTTGCTTCCTTCAACAGGGCGCCTCCATCTAAGCTATTCTCAATCTTAAGTTGGCAAAGTAATTATTCAAGTAAAAGTATAAATACAAAAGGCAGATTGTATACAAATATGAAAAGAATAAAGAGAAGACAGCACAGCAAGTGGCAGGCATCCCCCTGGATAAGGAGAGTCTGAGGACCAGACCAACAGAGGAGACCTCTGATGAAGGTTGAACAGCTGGGGCGCTAATTCCATGTATCTGGAGCCACATTTCAAATTGTGTTCCATGAGACGCACTTGAGTTCCTTGAGACCATAGCAAGTGTTTCATGAAAACAACTCCATAGTCAAGTAAGCTTGGGAAACTCCAAATAACACCTTATGCCTTTCACAGTCTCCAAGGAAGTTTCAAAATTCTCCTGCAGAGCAGCACACTAAATGTTTTAAGTACTAAAGGAAAAAAAAATGTGTTCTACTTTGATCAACCCAGATTTTCCAAACGAATTTATTTACTTGGAGATATTTTTATTTCTCTCTTTTATAATAGCACACCTACCAACATTTCATGGGCACTGAGCTATTCAACAAGCACTTAACCATGTACTGGGGACGGTTCTAAACACTTTACAAAATATTAGTTCATGTCATCCTTGAATCATACCTAAAAGGCAGATAGGATGGGTTTATTTTGCAGTTGAGATACACAGTGAGGGAGCAGGGGGAGCAGGGAAGGAAATTTGCCTGTGTCATCCAGGCAACAAGGCTCCACAGTGTGAGTTTTCAAACCAACACATGGAACGTGACTGCAACACTATGAGAGTAGATATTAATTACAGGAAAAAGAACTGTAAAAAATACAAATACATGGAGGCTAAACAATACGCTACTAAATAACCAAGAGATCACTGATGAAACCAAAGAGGAAATCAAAAAATACCTAGAAACTAATGACAATGAAAACATGACAACCCAAAACCTATGGGATGCAAGCAAAAGCAGTTCTAAGAGGGAAGTTTATAGCTATACAAGCCTACTTCAAGAAACAAGAAAAATCTCAAATAAACAACCTAACCTTACACCTAAAGCAATTAGAAAAAGAAGAACAAAAATCTCCAAAGTTAGCAGAAGGAAAGAAATCATAAAGATCAGATCAGAAATAAATGAAAAAGAAATGAAGAAAACAACAGCAAAAATCCATACAACTAAAAGCTGGTTCTTTGAGAAGATAAACAAAATTGATAAACTACTAGCCAGACTCATCAAGAAAAAAAGGGAGAAGGCTCAAATCAACAGAAATAGAAATGAAAAAGGAGAAGTAACAACTGACACAGCAGAAATACAAAGGATCATGAGAGATTACTACGAGCAACTATATGCCAATAAAATGAACAACCTGGAAGAAATGGACAAATTCTTAGACAAGCACAACCTTCTGAGACTGAACCAGGAAAAATAGAAAATACAAAGAGACCAATCACAAGCACTGAAATTGAAATTGTGATTAAAAATCTTCCAACAAACAAAAGCCCAGGACCAGATGGCTTCACAGGCAAATTCTATCAAACATTTAGAGAAGAGTTAACACTTATCCTTCTGAAACTCTTCCAAAATATAGCAGAGGGAGGAACACTCCCAAACTCATTCTATGAGGCCACCATCACCCTGATACCAAAACCAGAAAAGATGTCACAGAGAGAAAGCTACAGGCCAATATCACTGATGAATATAGATGTAAAAATCTTCAACAAAATACTAGCAAACAGAATCCAACAGCACATTAAAAGGATCATATACCATGATCAAGTGGGGTTTATCCCAGAAAGGCAAGGATTCTTCAATATACACAAATCAATGAATGCGATACACCATATTAACAAATTGAAGGAGAAAAACCATATGATCATCTCAATAGATGCAGAAAAAGCTTTCAACAAAATTGAACACGCATTTATGATAAAAACCCTCCAGAAAGTAGGCATAGAGAGAACTTACCTCAACATGATGAAGGCCATATATGACAAACCCACAGCCAACATCATTCTCAATGGTGAAAAAATGAAACCATTTCCTCTAAGATCAGGAACAAGACAAGCTTGTCCACTCTCACCACTATTATTCAACATAGTTTTAGAAGTTTTAGCCACAGCAATCAGAGAAGAAAAAGAAATAAAAGGAATCCAAATCGGAAAAGAAGAAGTAAAGCTGTCACTGTTTGCAGATGACATGATCCTATACATAGAGTATCCTAAAGATGCTACCAGAAAACTACTAGAGCTAATCAGTGAATTTGGTAAAGTCGCAGGATACAAAATTAATGCACAGAAATCTCTTGCATTCCTACACACTAATGATGAAAAATCTGAAAGAGAAATTAAGGAAACACTCCCATTTACCATTGCAACAAAAATAATAAAATACTTAGGAATAAATCTACCTAAGACAAAAGACCTGTATGCAGAAAACTATAAGAAACTGATGAAACAAGTTAAAGATGATACAAACAGATGGAGAGATATACCATGTTCTTGGGTTGGAGAATCAACATTGTGAAAATGATTATACTACCCAAAGCAATCTACAGATTCAATGCAATCCCTATCAAACTACCAATGGCATTTTTCACAGAACTAGAACAAAAAATTTCACAATTTGTACGGAAACACAAAAGACCCCGAATAGCCAAAACAATCTTGAGAAAGAAAAGCAGAGCTGGAGGAATCAGGCTCCTGGACTTCAGACTATCCTACAAAGCTACAGTAATCAAGATAGTATGGTACTGGCACAAAAACAGAAATATAGATCAATGGAACAGTATAGAAAGCCCAGAGATAAACCCACACACCTATGGTCACCTTATCTTTGATAAAGGAGGCAAGAATATACAATGGAGAAAAGACAGCCTCTTCAATAAGTGGTGCTGGAAAAACTGGACAGCTACATGTAAAAGAATGATATTAGAACACTTCCTAGCACCATACACAAAAATAAACTCAAATGGATTAAAGACCTAACTGTAAGGCCAGACACTATAAAACTCTTAGAGGAAAACATAGGAAGAACACTCTTTGACATAAATAACAGAAAGATCTTTTTTGACCCACCTCCCAGAGTAATGGAAATAAAGACAAAAATAAACAAATAGGACCTAATGAAACTTAAAAGCTTTTGCACAGCAAAGGAAACCGTAAGATGAAAAGACAACCCTCAGAATGGGAGAAAATATTTGCAAATGGACAAAGGATTTATCTCCAAAATATACAAGCAGCTCATGCAGCTCAATATCAAAAAAAGCAAAGAACCCAATCGAAAAATGGGCAGAAGACCTAAATAGACATTTCTCCAAAGAAGATATACAGATTGCCAAGAAACACACGAAAGGATGCTCAACATCACTAATCATTAGAGAAATGCAAGTCAAAACAACAATGAGGTATCACCTCACGCCGGTCAGAACGGCCATCATCAAAAAATCTACAAACAATAAATGCTGGAGAGGGTGTAGAGAAAAGGGAACCCTCTTGCTCTGTTGGAGGGAATGTAAATTGATACAGCCACTGTGGAGAACAGTATGGAGGTTCCTTAAAAAACTAAAAATAGAACTACCATATGACCCAGCAATCCCACTACTGGGCATACACCCTGAGAATACCATAATTCAAAAAGACACATGCACCCCAATGTTCACTGCAGCACTATTTACAACAGCCAGGATTTGGAAGCAACTCAGGTGTTCATCGACAGATGAATGGATAAAGAAGATGTGGCACATATATACAATGGGATATTACTCAGCCATAAAAAGAAACAAAATTGAGTTATTTGTAGTGAAGTGGATGGACATAGAGTCTGTCATACAGAGTGAAGTAAGTCAGAAAGAGAAAAACAAATACCGTATGCTAACACATACATAGGGATTCTAAAAAAAAAAATCGTTCCGATGAACCTAGGGGCAGGACAGGAATAAAGATGCAGATGTAGAGAATGGACTTGAGGACACGGGGAGGGGGAAGGGTAAGCTGGGACGAAGTGAGAGAGTGGCATGGACATATATATACACTACCAAATGTAAAATAGCTAGCTAGTGGGAAGCAGCCGCGTAGCACAGGGAGATCAGCCTGGTGCTTTGTGACCACCTAGAGGGGTGGGACAGGGAGGGTGGGAGGGAGACAAAAGAGGGAGGAGATATGGGGATATATGTATACATATAGCTGATTCACTTTGTCATACAGCAGAAACTATCACAACATTGTAAAGCAGTTATACATCCATAAAGATGTTAAAAAAAAAAAGAATCCTATGCCCAACCCATTCAAATCACAAAATGTTCATAGCATACAAGGGAAACAGAAAAACCTTATAATATATGGAAAGTAGAAAACCTCAATATTCTAGCATACAGAAGAGGTCCCATTTTACTACGCGTGGGTTCACACAACATTTGGAACAGGAGCAAGAGGGAAAACAGTTAATCCACCCTTGAAATTCCACTTCCTTTGAAAAATCTTCCCTAATCTCTGTAATCCACACAGACCTCCCCTTTATGTGCCTGAGTCTCTAATGGCTCTGCCTATGTTTGTCTTGTCTGCTTGGGTCAGTCGGGCTGTAGGCAGCAGGAGACATGGCTCAAGTCTCAGTCAGGTCACCAAGATCAGAGCAGATGTTGAGTGAAAAGCCCAGGGGGAGGGAGAGAGAAAGAGAGAGAAAGAGAAAATGAGGCACTTCCCCTCTATGTCAGAGCAGAGGATGGGTGGAAAACCCAGGGAGACAAATGAATCTTGAGGAGTTTAGTGTCTAAAATGGAAGCAGGAAAGGTCCAGCGCAGGTCAGAGAAGTTGAAGAAAGAGTCCCACAGAATGGGAACCTCAAACTTAGGGCCGATCCCAGGGCAGAGGCCCTTATCCCTCTGCCTTTGTATGAAATCATTCCTGATATCATTTGTTCATCCCTGGCCCACAGAAGGAGACAGACATCGGCATCATTACGGTACTTTGCATGTGGGGAGTGTGGGGTGCCGTGTTAAAGGCGCAGGCAGTCAGTATTTTAAATATGCCCATCGCGCTTGATTGGGACACCTGTAAAGGTGCAAAGAATAAACAGAGTGAAGTAAGTCGGAAAGAGAAAAACAAATACCATATGCTAACACATATATATGTAATCTTAAAAAAAAAAAAAGGGTCGTGAAGAACCTAGGGGCAAGATGGGAATAAAGACACAGACCTACTAGAGAATGGACTTGAGGACATGGGGAGAGGGAAGGGTAAGCTGGGACGAAGTGAGAGAGTGGCATGGACATATATACGCTACCAAACGTAAAATAGCTAGCTAGTGGGAAGCAGCCGCATAGCACAGGGAGATCAGCCTGGTGCTCTGTGACCACCTAGAGGGGTGGGAGGGAGGGAGATGCAAGAGGGAGGAGATACGGGGATATATGTATATGTATAACTGATTCACTTTGTTATAAAGCAGAAACTAACACACCATTGTAAAGCAATTATACTCCAATAAAGATGTTAAAAAAAAAAGGAAAAATAGCAGGCTCCTACCATATCCCTAAGTTTCCAGGTCCTAAAAACTAAGTGTGAAACTACAAAAACTTTATAAAAGAATAAACAGAAAAACATCTCTTACACCCTAAGAACAACACAGATACCATAAACGTCTATCCCCCAGGACTTCGCTGCATTGCATGCCTGGTCAAGAGATGAACAATTTAAAATCAGTCATTCATTGTTTCGATGCCAAAACTTTTGCTCCAGTCAGTCACTATGAAATTGTCATTCAGTCAACAAATATTTACTGACTGCCTGCTATGCACCAAGCACAGTGCAAGGCTCTGTGAATGTGGGGGAATAAAACCAAGAATCAGTCCCTGACATCAGGAAGCTTCCCATCCAGCCTAACGCAAATTTCCTTCCTTCCTTCCTTCCTTCCATATACTTCCATTGTCTTGGAAGAGTAATGTTCATAATTTCAGGTTAAATCTCATCACAAGTTTTCTCTATAGCAAAATTATTACTACAACTCCTTAGAGACCCAAATTGTTACTTTTCTTTGTTGGTCAACCTAAAATACATAGTAAGGATGTTATTGACATGTTATACTCATGTTATTGACACTTCAAAATCACAAGTGAAAAATGTAAATAATTATAAAGTGAAGGACCTAAGAAAATAGTAGTCAAATGTTAACCTCCCTTAAAAGCTTTTAAAGTCATATATGAAATGTTTTTAAAAATGTATATTATTTTATCTCTCTCTATCCACACACATTCATCTAGATAGATACATACATACATACATATAGGTGGTTTTCTTTGTGTCCTTGGAATGTACATCACTACCCTGAAAGCTGAGAATATTAGAACTAAGAAAACTTGGGAGATGATGAAACTGAATTTCAGATAATCACTTAGTCATCGTCAAACACTCAGTTTAAGAACTAGAACTCATGTCTGTTGACTACCAGCAAAGAAAAGTTTCTATCGACATCATTTTAGGGGATTATTCAAATCTAAAAGCAAGACTCTGGCACCAGGAAAAGGTACAGTTTTGCTTTCATAGAGCAACTAAGAAGAGACTCCAAAAGTGTGATCATATTAACTAGCAAAATAAAGGTCAAATGAACAATGAATTCTAAATTATTCTACTTATATTGTTCAGCTGGTGACTGCTGTAATAATTGTTTCTTTTGTGTATTTCCTAGAATTTGGAGTTGGCTTTCTAAAAAGCTAACTAATTCATTTTTAAATAAATCCAAAAAGGAATACAAATTAGTGTTGAGACTTGAATTATGTGAGACTTCAGCCACTGGTTGTATTGTGTGGACCTTTTACATAGTGCAACCTTGTAGCTCTAGTGCCTTTTAGGGTTTGGTCCAGAGGGAAAAGCCATGTAAGCACAATCTCTGCTTGACAGTCACCTTTGATATAATACTCTGCTTGTAAAATCTGATTTTAAAAAATAGATATTGTAGTAGAATACATCTGACCTCAGAAATGTCATATTAACAGCTTAGTAAAGAAAAAAATCCCTAATGCTGCCATGGTGAGAAGGGATGTTTTCAAAGATGCCATGGATGAATAATTTATCGAAAAGAAAAAGTGAAATCCACAGAATGTCAAGCAAATTGAAGTGCATTTTAAAAGACTTTAAGATAAAGAAACAGCAGAGGATTTATTTTTAAGTAAAGAAAAAGGCCTGTGACCAATAGAGGCACACCCAATATTTCAGGGCCAGTATTGCAAGGGTGCATGTTTGTTTTTATGCAAATTTAATACCAAACGTACATCTTATTGTCCATGTGAAAGGACTGGCCAAGATTTTACAAACTTAACCCTGTGTCCTAAGAGTGAGAAGGTGAGAAACAGATCAGAAAAAAAAGTGAGATATTAGTCATAATTATTCAAGTTCCCTTACAACAAGAAAGTTATCTCAGTCCTGTGTGTTTTAGACTGAATAAGCTAGGTTGTGCTGTGATAACAAACACTTCCCTAAATCTCAGTGGTTTAGCCCAGAAAGGCTTACTTCTCAGTCCCACAAGGCCTCTGCCTGCCTGTACAAGGGTCCTCCAAGGCAGCCTAAGACTCAGTCTGCTTGCATCCCATAGCTATGAAACTGGGAACACATAGTTTTAAGGTCACCATGGCAATGGAAGAGAAAGCTCAAGGAAGCACATCAGCTTTTTAAAAATTATTTAAATTTTTTTATTTTAATTTTTTTATAGAAGTATAGTTGATTTACAATGAATGTTTCAGGTGTACAGCAAAGTGATTCTATAATATATCTATCTATCTATATATATATATATATTCTTTCTCAGATTCTTTTCCATTATAGATTATTACAAGATATTGAATGTAGTTCCCTGTGCTATACTCTTTTATGTATAGTAGTGTGTATACGTTTATCCCAAATTCCTAATTTATCTCCTCCACGCTTTCTCCTTTGGTAACCATAAATTTGTTTTCTATGTCTGTGAGTCTATTTCTGTTTTGTAAATAAGTTCATTTGTATCAGCTTTCAAATGTTTCAGCCTATGGGCCATCTACCTGCAGGGGGGCTGAGATGTGGGGAGCATGTGTATCTACAATGAGGAGTAAACGTCTGTTTCACCCTCTCACCCTCATCTGCCTCCATCAGAATGTATGCTGGGGGAAGTTGAAGGCTAACCCCCCCTCATTCTCCTCAGGAGGTTTTCTCCAGCCCCCTCTTAACTTGTTATATAGACTCTGATCTGTGCTAAGAACTGATTAGTTCATACCCACAACAAATTCCTCCGGAGTCCCTTTACCTTCCTGGGATGCTCAAGTCCTCTTTCTTTTTGAAGAGCCTTCATAGCAGACTTCAGTGTTTCTCAGCCTGTAAAAGGATCAGGCTCCGACGTGCTGGCCTGCTGCCAGCTCTTGCGGTGCCTACACATTTCCCAGCTCCGGGGACAACGTGGTTACACAGCTATGAGACTTGAGTGCACAATGTTGTAAAAAGAGTTTTGTTCTTTTTCAAGCAGTTTGTGATGTGGCATTACTTTCTGTTGCAGGACGTGGTTTTGCTTACGTGAATTTGATAATTCTCTCTAGAAAAAATACCTGAACTGTGCAATTCTGCTTTCACACCTAAGAGCATCCGTAAAGCGAGGTTGCTAGAGCCACTGCCACCCTTGGAAAAATGGGCATGGGAATATTCTGGGCTTCAGATCTTGTTCGTTTTTGTTTAAACTGCTCAAAAAAAAAATTTTTTTTTTTTTTTTTTTTTTACCATGGAGAAATCTCCATATAGTATTTTCCAATAGAGGTAGCCAAGAACATATCCTAAGTGGGAAGCATTACATTTGTTACCATTTAGCACTGATAACACTTAAACATGCATGTGACTGCCGTACCCAGCAGTGTAAATTCATGCGTATGGCACTAGATGGGGTGTCTTGGGTTCCCTTCCAGCTCCCAAGCACTGTCATCACGCTGTGACCTTGACTGAGTCACTCATCATTTTTCCTCTGGGTTTTCATAATGAGGCGAGAGATGAACAGACATGACATGTGTAAAATACATGTTCTGTGAGGAAAGGGAGGGTGTTATGTGAATTTAATAGTGAGGTGTGAGTGCTTGGCTATGCATTTATACATCATATCATTTATGGAAGATGTTAACTCCATCCTGATGATTTAAAAATATGGGATTAGCAGAATTTACTGTGACTCTTCTGCTGAAATACATGATCTAACATAACTGCTTCCATTGCCTGCAGCCCCCAGAACCCCTTATTTAAGTTCCTAGTATCTGCTCGTTTATTAAAAAGTGATGGCTTTTTTCAAGTCTGCTTAAACCCTCTGCCTTTGTGTTTGCCAACCAAGCTGGCGAATGTTCTCATTTCATTTTAACAGCTGATCTAATGTGATTTATTTACTTTGGGATTCCTCAAACTGTGACTTTCCTTATCTTCTCTGGTCTTCACTTATAATCTCTGGACTTGTTACATTAGAAATTCACAGTTCAGCAATACTTCCCAGGAAAGAAGAGCTTGGAGACTTGTTTCCTGGAAATATTAACAGACCCTTGGTGAGAAAAGACTTCCACTAAAACTGATTAGTAAAATTGAGACCAGGCGATATGTTTGGCTACGTTTTTCAATGCACCTTTTTTATTTCCAAGGATGTTGATTAAATTTTTATTGGTTTTGGAGCCCAATGATGCAGACTTAATACTGTATTTTTTTAAATGACCTCTCATTGCTAGCTTAAGCCTGACATTTCTTTTTTCTCTAACTTATTACATAACAGGTCTCAAAATATCTAGGATAGCACTAACATCAACATATTTGATTGAGTCATAGGGCTTAGTCAAAGAATGTGACCAATGAGTAAAGAAAACAACTCTCAATTTACATTGAGTCCTTATGTGACAAAATAAGAGCGAAAAGTAAGTTGGAACCACATCATGGGAAATACCGAGGACCAGGGTGAGGAGTGTGGAATATGTTATGTGGAAGGAGATCCTTTAGAAGCTTTGAGGCAGAGAGAGCATATTGTCTAATCTGTGTTTTAACAAAATAAACTTGCCAGTATTAAGAATGGATTGAAAGAATAATATAAAAGAGGAAAGAAGACCATTAAGGGAGTAATATTTTAAATGAGATCGAAGCTAGTCCAGTGACAGTGAGAATGAAGAGAAAGGGATAGAATGAGAGATATTTCAAAGGTAAAATGATCATATATCTTAGTGACCAATGGAGTGGAGATGACAGGCACTTAAAAGGTGAAACTGACAGAGACAAATGATTAATTAATGAATGTGAGTGATATTAATGGCAAACCAGGACTTCTAGATCCCTTCCTTCTCTAATACATTTCTGATGGCACGTCCAGTCTGAATTTATGAGCTCTTTGACAAACTCTGTCTCTATTATTTATTATACAACCTTGGCCTCATTGACTATATTGCTGATCAGCTGATGCTGAAGGAAAGGCAGAGCAACAGGAGATTTTAAAAGCCTAGTTCTTCCCTTATTTCCATAGTCTCAAGACTGAACAAGGAGAGGGCACCCATCCACAAAGAACATGGAGTCATTGAAAACACTCTGCCTTTTCTCCACAGCCTCTGAGCATTGGTACCCTGGTGGGAGACCTGGAGGGCTTCAGGGCCACAGAGAGAGACTTCTCAAGGCAGATGTATGGTTGCAACAGAGACTTCCAGAATGCTGAGCTTTACAGATAAACTTAGATACATTATTGATTGCTATTTGAATCCATATATCACTAGACTAGCTTGATGTGACATTCATAAATAATAAGAACTTTATAGTATACCCTCAACTAGTATCTGAGCAACTTCAGGGATGTAGGATTCAAAGCTAGTCTGTCCAAATCCAAGTCTGTGTTCTTGCCACTCTACTAGGCAGCCTTTCCACACTGAACCTGCTAACGGTATCATTTCCGAGGGCACTCACTTGCTGGAGTCCCAATTAAAAAATAACAAAAACGTTCACTGTTGATAAAGTTACTTCTCAGAAATGAGTTTCTGGTGTGGCAAAAGCAATACTTATTCTACATCATGGGAAGTTAAAATCACACACACAAGACTATATTACAAAGCTACAGTAATCAAGACAGTATGATACTGGCACAAAAACAGAAATATAGATCAATGGAACAGTATAGAAAGCCCAGAGATAAACCCATGCATATATGGTCACCTTATTTTTGATAAAGGAGGCAAGATTATACAAGGGAGAAAATACAGTCTCTTCAATAAGTGGTGCTGGGAAAACTGGAGAGCTACATGTAAAAGAATGAAATTAGAACACTCCCTAACACCATACACAAAAATAAACTCAAAATGGATTAGAGACCTAAATGTAAGGCCAGACAAAACTCTTGGAGGAAAACATAGGCAGAACACTCTATGACATAAATCACAGCAAGATCCTTTTTGACCCACCTCCTAGAGAAATGGAAATACAAGCAAAAATAAACAAATGGGACTAATGAAACTTAAAAGCCTTTGCACAGCAAAGGAAACCATAAACAAGACGAAAAGACAACCCTCAGAATGGGAGAAAATATTTGCAAATGAAGCAACTGACAAAGGATTTATCTCCAAAATTTACAAGCAGCTCATGCAGCTCAATATCAAAAAAACAAACAACCCAATGGAAAAATGGGCAGAAGACCTAAATAAACATTTCTCCAAAGAAGATATACAGATTGCCAAGAAACACATGAAAGGATGCTCAACATCACTAATCATTAGAGAAATGAAAGTCAGAACAACAATGAGGTATCACCTCACGCCAGTCAGAATGGCCATCATCAAAAAATCTACAAACAATAAATGCTGGAGAGGGTGTGGAGAAAAGGAAATCCTCTTGCACTGTTGGTGGGAATGTAAACTGATACAACCACTGTGGAGAACAGTATGGAGGTTCCTTAAAAAACTAAAAATAGAACTACCATATGACCCAGCAATCCCACTACTGGGCATATACCCTGAGAAAACCATAATTCAAAAAGAGTCATGTACCACAATGTTTGTTGTAGCTCTATGTACAATAGCCAGGACATGGAAGCAACCTAGGTGTTCATTGACAGACGAATGGATAAAGAAGATGTGGCATATATATACAATGGAATATCACTCAGCCATAAAAAGAAACAAAACTGAGTTATTTGTAGTGAAGTGGATGGACCTAGAGTCTGTCATACAGAGTGAAGTAAGTCAGAAAGAGAAAAACAAATACCGTATGCTAACACATATATAGGGAATCTAAAAAAAAAAAAATCGTTCTGATGAACCTAGGGGCAGGACAGGAATAAAGATGCAGATGTAGAGAATGGACTTGAGCACACGGGGAGGGCGAAGGGTAAGCTGGGATGAAGTGAGAGAGTGGCATGGACATATATACACTACCAAAGGTAAAATAGCTAGCTAGTGGGAAGCAGCCGCGTAGCACAGGGAGATCAGCCTGGTGCTTTGTGACCACCTAGAGGGGTGGGACAGGGAGGGTGGGAGGGAGACAAAAGAGGGAGGAGATATGGGGATATATGTATATGTATAGCTGATTCACTTTGTTATAAAGCAGAAACTAACACACCATTGTAAAGCAATTATACTCCAATAAAGGTGTTAAAAAAAAATTACACACACACACACAGAGAGAGACAGAAATAGATAGCAAAAGAGAGAGATGTACCCCCACTATACACTACTTATAAATAGTTCTGAGTTCTGTAAATTAAATGTGATGTTACATCTTACGGAAAAAATCCGAATGAACTTTTTGGCCAACCCAATAGATTCCCCAGAGACTTTCAGTATTTTTTTTAAAAGAATACTGAAATGGGTCCTTTTATAAAATGAAAAATTTTTATGTGGCTACTACATTATTTACTGTGAATTATTTCAGATATGAAAATAGCTTAGTTCTAAAGTTTTATCCCCGTGCATTCTGTATCCAAAAGAAAAAAAGTGTGATCAGTGTGTGCTTCCAGAAAAGAATAAACAGCCCAAATGTTAAATACGTGATCTGAAACCAAATGCTGATTCGAACTTTAAGCTATCCCAAACATGAAAGATGCGTGCTGGCTTAGACCTGGGACCACGGCTGAGGTACATCCAGTGACCTTGGGGGGATTTTTGTTTTCTAAATTCTTCATCCAGATGAACAACCTCCCAAATGACAATTCTGAGTTCTGATGTGGTTGAATGTATCTGAGGGCAGCCACCCTTGAGGCTCATGAAAGAGGCAGTTAGTCTATGACCAACTCTGACTAATATGTATGGAGAGAACCCCAGAAAAGAAACATACTTCAAGTTGTTTGCCCAGTAATGGATATTTGACTTACCCCCCCACCCTTCCCTAATGCCAGCATAAGTGGTATTTGAAGAGCAAAGCAAATTCCGTTTTGATTCCAAACTTCGGTCTGATGCACTTGGACTAACGTTCCAAATTTAGGGAGCAGCTTCACCATAGAGACTTTCTCAAACATCTCTGGAGTTGGCCATTATGCCACTAAGGCAGCAGGTATTTCAATCTGCACAGAAAACAGAAAGGCTGCTGTGGCCAGCTAAGAAGAGAAAAGAGTTATACTTGTATACACTGGAAACCAACAGCTGGAACCAATAGCTGAAAAGAACGGTGGCTTCCTTTAGCCCTTTGCTCCATACCCAATCAGAAAAGCATGCTCTTTAAACTTGACAAGGTTCTCATTGCACATCAAAAGCCTGAAATTTTTATATACCACTGACCCAGTAGTTCCCTTTCAATGAATGTATCCTAAGGAAATAATCAGAGGTACCTCAAGGTTTAGCTAGAAGGATGTTCACTGCAGCATTATTTCATTAGTGAAAAATTGAAAATGACCTAGAAATACAAGTGGTGTAGTGGTTTCCTACTGCTGTTATAATGGATTACAATAGATTCAGGGGGTGAAAACAACACAAATTTATTGTCTCACAATTCAGTAGGTGCAGTGGGCTTGGCTGGTTCTCTGCTTCGAGTCTCATTGAGCTAAAAATCAAGGTGTCAGCAGGGCTGCATTCTCTTATGGAGGTTGTAGGGGAGAATAGGCCCCTGTTTTCTTGCAACAGTAGGATTGAATCCCCATTTTCTTGCTGGCTCTCAGCTGAGAGCCATTCCCAACTTCTAGAGACCAGCCACATGGCCCCCATCCTCCATCTTCAAAGGCAGTAACAGTGGGACCAGTCCTTCTCATATCACATCACTATGACCTGTGCTTCTCCCTCCCTCTTGCTCTGAGAAAGGCCCCTGTGATTACATTCGGCCCACCCGATAATCCAAGATAATCCCTCTACCTGAAAGTTGGGAACCTTAATTCCATCTGTAAAATCCGTTTTGTCATGTAATTTAACACAGTCACAGATTCCAGAGATAAGGTCATGTTGATCTTCAGGGGCCTACCAAAATAGGTATCAGTTGAGTAATGCATGGAACGTGCACGGACTTAAACAGAGTATCAATAAAAGTAATGGTGTTGAAAAATATCTAATGGCATGGAAAAATGCTAAGTGAAATATTGAAAAACATTAAAAAAAAACAGGCTGCCCAACAGTATGGATGGTTTCATTCATTTTTATAGAGTAAAAATAATCTATAGTTTGATATGTCTATGTATCTGTTCCTATCTCTACAACTATTCAATATTTATATATCTATCTAGGTGGAAAGGTCTAGGCAAAAATGTTGAGTGGTTTTTGAGGTTGACGATTACTGGTGAATTTTTTAAGGTTAACATATATTTTTAAACTTACCTAAAATGCTTAAGTATATCCTCTACCCACCACCGCCCCCCATACACATACAACTTAAAAATTAAACCTTTCTCTTACAAGCTGAATGCAGTATATAGCCCTTTGGCCAGCTGACTGACCCACCCAAAATGCGAGAAAATGTTTCTCCTAGATCCAGTGATATTCCCATTCTCATGGGACTCAACTCAGTTCCCGTATGACAACCCCAATCCCACACAGCCGGCCCTAACTCTGAGACATCCAATATCTTTATCCCAGTGGCCCAGTAGCCATTAAACCAAGTTATAAGAGAAGAACCTCACTGACTTTCTACAGCTGCAATAATATATTATTGTTCAATGTCATCTCTGAGAAATTTTCTGACATGGTGTAGCCTGAGACTTCCATATGTCAATGTTGGGTTTGGTTTAAATTTCAGATAGCTAAAAATAAGTCTTTCTCCTCCTTTTGGTTTTTAAAGTGTAAGCAGATCTAGCTTTTGATGTACAAAGCTTATAAACGAAACAATTTGCTGTCCCCACCCAAAGACAGCTAATGCAATTCCAGAAAGAAGAGTCTATCTATAACAGTTTACTCTACGTTCTAACTGTGGTTTCCGTAAGAACACACTGTATACAAACTTTGTTCCTAAGGTTATTTCTGTTGGTGCCAAATTGACTTCAATTCACAAAAATCATGTGGTGCATTCCCATGAAACTTGGATGTTTTTGTTCTCAAGAAAAACAGAGGGTTTTTTCCCCTTCGGCAACTATTCCTGTTTATGGAAGATCCACTTCCACCCTGGGGATCATACTTAGAATCAGTCAGCAAGTGTGGGCTTAATTCTTAGAAGACCTAGCAAAGACCTTTGACCTCAACTCAAACTCGACTGCAGACTATGTCCAATAAGTAGCAGACTGGTGGAGCATCTTATAACATTATGATAAAAAAGTATGTTCTTTCCTACCAAAATCCTAGGGTTCCAAGATCCTTGGGTCCAAATCTTGTCTCGTCTTTACTACCTGCTGTACCATGGGCCAGTTATTTAACCTCAGTGTGCCCCAATTTGTAAAATGAATATAATAATATTACCTACTTCTTAGAACTGTTGTGAGGTTTAAGTGAATTAAACATATAAAGCATTTGGAACACTGTCTGATATGTGATAGTAATAGCACTTGTAAGAGAACCATGTAAAGGAGGCAGCAGTACTATTTAGGATATTATCAGTCAAAGAAAGAGAGAGAGAGGGAGGGAGGGAGGGAGGAAGAAAGAGGATAAGAGAAGAGAAAAAGAAAAGGAAAGGAAAGAAAAGAAAAGGAAAAAGAAAAGAAAAGAAAGCATCCTTAAGAGAGTCATGACCATTTATAAAGCGTGCAAGAAGTTAAAGTTCTGCTAACTAGCCAGGCCCCCTTCTGCCTCAGGGCCTTTGAGTTGGCTTTTCCCCTCAACCAGGGGTTTCCTCATTGAAATAGTGGCACAGTCCACTCCCTTACTTCCTCCAGGACTTTGCAGGAATAATAACTTCTCAAGGAAGCCCACCCTGATCACCCAATTTAAAATTATGCCTCCACCCCCAGCCTGGCACTGCTCATCCCTCTGGTCTGTTTTCTTTTCTTCTACTGATGTTTAACATTCTATATAATTTATCTATTGTGTTTACCCTTAAGTTCCAGAGGGCAGAGATTTTTGTCTGCTTCTTGCTGCTGAATCTTCAGCACCTACCATAGGACCTGACTCATAGTTGATGCTCTATAAATATCTGTTCAATGCCTAGAAGGCTACCTACCTTCAAGAGAGGAAGCTTCTTCTAAAAAGGAGGGGTGGGGCTTCCCCGGTGGCACAGTGGTTAAGAATCTGACTGCAAATGCAGGGGACACAGGTTCGAGCCCTGGGCCGGGAAGATCCCACATGCCACAGAGCAACTAAGCCCGTGCGCCACAACTACTGAGCCCGTGTGCCACAACTACTGAAGCCTGCAGGCGTAGTGCCCATGCTCCGCAACAAGAGAAGCCACCGCAATGAGAAGCCCGTGCACTGCAACGAAGACTAGCCCCCGCTCACCGCAACTAGAGAAAGCCTGCACACAGCAACAAAGACCCAACACAGCCAAAAGTAAATAAATAAATTTTTAAAAATAAATAAATAAATAAAAAGGAGGGGTGGATATCACAAACTTCAACTCAGAGCTCTCAAGCAATCTGCTGAAAATCTCAGTGGGAGTCCTACACTGTCTCTCCCCTGATAAGGTCCCCAGTGGAAGTTCTAAAGGGACCGAGTGAGGCAGAACCGTGAGTTGGATGTTGGGAGACCACGCTCCAGTCCCACTGCTGCCCCTAACCATCAAGTCACTCTAGCTTCCCTTGAGGGGAAAATAAGCAATTGGATCAGCATTTAGTTAACGGCCGTATGCTCAGACTTACTTCAGTCGCCCTTATCAAAGCCTGACTGGAGTCAGCAAAGCAAGTTACATTTTCCATTTTACTTGTGGCTACAGCATCCTGGTGACGTACATAGAGAGACTGCTCCAAGCATCCCAAGATGTTAATTATTGTTTTGTGTAAGATCTCTCAAGAAACCCATAACAGAACTTTCTCAGTTTAGTCCAGTGACTGACAAATTTAGCAGTAAAATATCTTTTTGCATTTCTCTTCGTTTAAAAACTATTGGATAAAATTTTCTGTGAGGAAAGAAAAATGACCTATTTGCCTCTCCCTGACAGAAGTAAAATACTGGCTTATAAGCAATAGAGGCAGAAAGGGGCCTGATGACACTTAGCATATAAAAATTACCCTCATCTTTGAGCAGAGAGTGAAGGTCACGTTGCCTCCAGTTTTCAGCTGCTAAGGCAATATTAGCATTTCCACTTCCTGTCTGGGTTTTCTGGGCTGTTCTGGGAAATGGAAGGCCCACAGGAGATTTAGATTTTATCTTCTCTCCTCATCTGCCCCTTGAGATATAGATAAGATTTGGCTTGAATCTCTAGTGCAGAAGCCCTTCCGAAGATTTCTGTGAATTCACGGGCTGGGCATGCTCTTGGTTACTGATTCTGTTTCTTGGGGTTCAGTCTAAGCTGCTATAATAAAAAGGCTCAAAACAGCAGTGGCTTAAACGAAGTAGAAGTATATCCTCTCTCAAGTAATGGTCCAGGGGTTGCCAGAATAAGGAAGGTAAAGCCACTCTGCCATTTCCAATGCATGTGCTTGAGTTCAAGGTGACTAGTCCAGTTCCTGCCACCACATCGGCATCCCAGGCAGCAGGAAGAGGGAAATGACATGCTCATGCCTTACAAAGTCATGATGTAGAAGTGGTACATATAATGTCTGCTCGCATCTCATTACCTAGAACTTATTGCATTGCACAACTGGCTGCAAAAGAGGCTTGGAATTGCATTTGTTACCTAGGCTGTCATAGGTCTAACTGCAAAAAGGACATTCTATGAGTCAAGTGAGGAGAGAATGGATGATGGAGGACAGCCAGCAGTCTCTGCCCCGGTCCCCATCTCCAACCACTCCAACATCCACTCACACCCTTCTTCCCACAAATAGCTTGGGACTTGCCCCATCCCTGAGGAATTCAGCCTAATGTCCCATCTGGTTGCTGTTTCTAGCTCCAAGTCTGGGCTCTATCCAATAGGAGCAATTTTTCCATGGTCAAGATGTAGCTCCTCGGGTTCCGCTGAAGTTCTATCTGCCTCTTTCATACACACACACTCACCCTATGCACCGTGGTAGAGTAGAAACTAACAGACTGCAATTTAAAACTCTCATTAGGAAAAGGGAAAATGGAAAAACACAGCAGCCACTTGTCCACAGCAATGACCAAAGTTCCCCTCCCCTGACCGAATAAATGTCCTTGATTTGATCCTGCTTCTGCCCACTAAGTTCTTCCTTCTCTGTTATTCTGAAACGAGTGTCGAAGAGCAGACCTTCCTTGGGAGCTGTACAGCTTTTGTAATTCACTTCCTGCTTGGGACGTATTTCGGGGATTAGGGCTGTTTTGAGGAATGGAAGAATTACATGCTTTTGGCTGTTTGGTTCCAGTTGATTCCATGCATATGTAACTATGGCCAAAGAGCTCATCCAGAGTTGTGGGTTTTTTTTAACTGATCTTATACTCATCTTTGTGCTCCACCCCTGTCTCTCTCTCTCTCTCTGTGTCTCTAATTTTAGCTCCCTTGAAATCATCTGAAACAATATGTTTCAGTGGGATAGAAAACCCTTCATCAGATTTTGGCTTCTGAATCGTCTCCCACTATCTGGATGAGAAGTCTTCCTGGGATGTGATTGGGAAGTCTGGGGGCTATTATATTATCACCTGCCAAAGCTGCCCCTTTAGAACATGAGTCACTTTTTGTAATTAGCCTGAGGTCATCAATCTAGAAGTAGCGAAAGGTTGGTTGAACACATCAACATTCTGAGTTTTCCCAACCAGTTTCACTAAAATTTCTGGATCTATCACCAACCATTTTATCTTCCAAGGTTTCACTGTAGACAATTTTCCCAAATATTCTGCCATGGCATAACGCGAGTCACCAGATTCCTAGTTTGCAATGTTTTTCTTTGCCTCCTGCTATCTGATCACTAGCCACTTATTTTTGGCTTTGTTATGGCAGCGCCCCTTCTGATAGCACATTCTGT
The DNA here is from genome assembly GCF_003676395.1 of Aethalodelphis obliquidens. NCBI lineage: Eukaryota > Metazoa > Chordata > Mammalia > Artiodactyla > Delphinidae > Aethalodelphis > Aethalodelphis obliquidens. Next base: position 8,231,415 of record NW_020837955.1, on the reverse strand, counting down.
ATTGGGTAGGATATAGCATAAGCTGCTGTCACAACAAAACCCAAAGCGCAGTGGCTTCAACAAGACAGATTTATCACATTTCAACAATTTTAAAATAAAATTCTTTTCACTTTTAAGCAATTCTGAAGTGGGAATGTGTCTTATAATCAATAGCATCTTCACATTGTGTCGTAGCGTAATTGGCTATGTGTGTTTTTCTTCTTGAGTAATAGGACTTCTGCAACTGATGATGTCTCAGATTGGATTTCTCTCTCATAGAACAGTCCAGACATTGACAATCCAGGACGAGCAGAGCAGTGCTATCATCCTTAACGTGGGACTCCCCTATTTGGGTCTGAGGTGGGTGTTCCAACTCTTCCAACACTTACTAGCCAACAAAAATGAGGAAAGAGTCAGGGAAGTGCATGTTCATTCCTTTTAAAGGCACAACCTAGAAATAATACATATTATCTCTACCCCACCCACTAGCCATCCATTAATCACATGTTCATACATAACTTTTAACAAAGGCTTAGAAATGTAGTCTCTACCTGGACAACAATGCTCCCAGCTAAAGTTCAGCAGGTTTTTTTAATGATAGGAAAGAGAAAGAATGGATATTAAGAATGAACTAACAGCCTTTACTGTACCTCTGCTTCCAAATTCCTGTTTTCCACAGCTAATGCGTTATCTCCCAACTCATTATTTTATCAAACTCAATCAGTTCATTGATCCCCCAAATGCCTTCACTCAGTCAATTTGCATCTGGGAGGTTGACTTTATGAAGCCATGGCTTTGGGGAGGCAAGATTTCCATCACGGCAGCAACAGCAACTTCAAATTGGATAGTAGACATCTCTCTTCTTATCTTCCTGCCACCCAACAACCGCAGGGCTGGAGCCTTTTCCAATCTCATGGTCTTCTCTCTCCTCACCCTCTCTGCTCCCTCCTCCATCACCACTCTCTCATTCTTCAGCCTGTGTCCAGGGTAGAGCAGGTCCGCTCTCTCTTCCCTTTCCTTCAGCCCTTTGAACCTATGCCCTCAAAGTCTCACTTTCATCACTGACAGCACCAAGAATTTTTCCTAAATAAAGATAGATACCCTCCCTAAAAGGAATTCTGATGGAGTCACCTGTAAAGACAATAACATTACCATAATGCTTCAAAAGACTATTGGGGGGCTTCCCTGGTGGCGCAGTGGTTGGGAGTCCGCCTGCCGATGCAGGGGACGTGGGTTCGTGCCCCGGTCCGGGAGGATCCCGCGTGCCGCGGAGTGGCTGGGCCCACCCATGAGGCCACAACAGTGAGAGGCCCGTGTACCGCAAAAAAAAAAAAAAAAAAAAAAAAAAAAGACTATTGGGGACCCAGGGAAGGATATCAAAGTCAAGGTCAGATGCCTAAAATTCTACCAGATGGCACCTGACACAAATCTAACATAGAGAAAGTGGGATTCAGCAAATCCATAGAGCTGAGCTTTGTCTTAACACTTTGTGAGTCATTTTGAGAACAAGTCCACGAAATGATACTTATTTTCTGCCTAGTTAGCCCTCTAACGATATAATCTTCTATATTTGTCTACCAATTTCCTCACTAAGGTCTTTAGCAATATCACCACCATCCACACACTGACGAAGGTATCTGCTCAGTTGTAAAATCCATACAGCTCTTCCTTAGATACCAGTAATGAGGTATTGATGAGCCCCAGTTTCAGAAGGCAACCATTTATCTTTCCCCTTGTCTTTCTAGTGCCTATGCCAGCTATTTATATTCTCTTTCCTGGTACCTGGGTGTCTGCTATTCGTAGTCTCTCTTTCCCCATTTTATCTGAACTAAAAACATGTCTGTCAGTGCTGGCATTAATATGCCCAAGATTCATCCAGCATGGGGCCTGATATGATCAATGATTTCCATCCGGCTTTCCCAGCATCTGTAGCTCACTACCAGGCTTGGGAATTCCAAGTAGGACAGAACTCAGATCCTGCAAGCATCCTGGCACAGACACGGTGGGTTCTAGCATGCCTCCAACAATGATGTGTAACTCTGGGCATCCGAGGGGTGGTGAGAGTCTGGTGGCCTCATGCTACTCATTGTCTGCCTCCAGGTTTGGGTCAGTTCCTGTAAGTTTGGGTCCATTCATGTAATGGCTGAATCACGCTGGTAACAGCCCCTTTTAATAAGAAGTAGACTTTTTATGTTTTTCTTTCATGGAATTATATGTGAATGCCTCATATGGTCAAGAGAAAGCAGCTCTGCACGCCTATATTTAAATGCTGCAAATAATTCCCGCTCACTCTAACTCTATCCAGATGTGGATACTCCGTGCCCATGTAAATGAGATGGCTTGCTTTCTTTTTGGTCTTGTCGAGAATCTGCATTCTGACTCACACAGGAAAACAAAAAAATGGAAAGAATGTGCGGCAACTACACGCAAGACATGCTATTTTAATAGTACAAGCTCTGTTGAAGGGAAAATCAGTGCTTTTGTGCTGCAAACAACAGCATTTGCATTTCAAGGGGGTAGACACTACAGCTCAGTAAGAACCATGCCAACAATGGCCTTTCGTCCTGGGTGTCAGCTCTTCCCATAGTTGGATTTCTGCTTTGGGTTCTAAGTATTCTTGACTAGGAGCCACATCTGTTCTGTGCCCCCAGCCTGGCTGCGGTGACTTTCTCAAAGGGAACAATTATTTCGAGATAATGGGCCCTCTGTAGTGCCTACAGCATTTTCCATGCTATGCCTCTCTCTCTCGAGCAGTGAACTGCAGTCAGGCAAATGTGGGCACCCAAAACTCGGAACACAAAAAGCAAGTCACATGGCCCACCATGTTTTGTGCTCCACAGAGTGTCTCATTTAAAACGCAACCCACTAAAGACCCATTTCACTAAATTGGGCTCTTACAAAATGGAAAAAATAAAGAAGAGAAGGGAAAAAGGCAGCCCATCTCCTTTTGCCATTCTTGAGCCATTTACTGATGGATCTTTGGAAAAGCTTGTTCTGTGACTGACGGAGTCAAACTAATCTTCAATCCACCTTCACCCCAAACTCATCCTCCCTTCTTTGAGACAGCAGAGGGTGGAAGACCCACAGATGGTGGCGGTGCCCAGAGGCACCGGAAGTAATGACCCCGCCTTTTCACGGGATGCCTTCAGAGCTGCTCTGCAAGGTTCGCTGCAGCTCTGCTAGAAACCCACCCTCTCGCCACCATCTCAGACACTGCTCCAGTCGGTCTATGACGTTTGACATGTGTGTTCATTTACCCTGAACTAAATGTGAGGCTGAGAAATGGAATTCAGAAAAAATAGAATCAATCACCACTGAGACTCACGTGTCATTAACCATAAATTCCTTAGAACAATAAAAGCACATTATGCTGGCCCAGCTCTTCCAGTTTACAGCGTGCTTTCTTGGGCAACCTCACGCATGATCCTCGCAGGCATTCTGTGAGGCAGGCAGGGCAAGCTTACTACTCGGGTTTTCCAGGTGAAAAAAAATGAAACACAGGGAAGAGTGTTAACTCCCCAAGATCTCAGAACTCACAAGAAGAAGAGAGGAACTCAGCGCAGGGCTTCTGGTTTCCAGCCTCCAATTATTGTCACCACATTTTAACCAGACCGCCCCAGAGTCATTATCTCTACCTTCCAATTGTCTAACTTGTTAGTCTCCCAAAGGTGGAAATTTTGGGCCTGGCACTTATCTGGGAACAGGGTGACCAGCTGCCCCAGTTTGCCTGGACTCTCAGTGCTAAAACCAGGACTGTCCTGAGTGAACCAGGAGAGCTGGTCACGACAGCAGGCAGGACTTCCAGCCCAAGTAGGGCCCGTGATAGCCATGCTCCCCTCCAATCAGCAGACTCCATTCTCAGGCCATGTGTGCTATTTCCAGAGGATATCTCTAGCAAATGCTTCCAGAAAGATGAAGAAATTCAAAGGGCCTGGTCCTTTGATGGGACACGCAGGAATCCTTCAGCAGCCCTGTCCTGTGAAAGCACCAGTTCCAGACTATTCACGGAACAGTGTCTCTGCCCCTCAGAGTGTGTCTGGCACAAATAACTCTGAGCCCATCTTTCCCAGGCTGTCAGAGAACAGCCCTCCCACCTGGCTGGACCAAAGCCCTGTGACACCGTGTGACCACTGGGGTGGGGCGGGGGGCGGGGTGGCGGTTGAGTAGGAAGGAAAAAAATAAGAGACTTGCTTGTGACTTTTCCCCCCAATGACCCTGAGCTTTTGAGGATAGTTCGTTTTGGTGACTGAGTTACTCTACCAAAGAGAGGACTGATGCTAACAGTTTTATATAATTTCTGTGCACTAGATGCCCTTCTGCTCAAAACAGAACAGGGCCTGTATTCTCTACACGTTTGATACTAAAGCAAGCCTGATGTCTGGCCAAATGCGGCAACAGGTATCAAAATCCTTAAAAATGTTCATAGCCTTGGGCCTAGAGATTTCACTTCGAGGAATTTTAGCTTAAGGAAACAATCGGGGACATATAAATTAATATGAATACTCTTAAGATCATCAGAGCAGGGAGATCATCTTGCCATGCTATGTTTACTGCTGGGGGTTCAGGAAGGTCTGGTATGTTTGGAGCACTGGTAGAGCTGGCTGCAAGAGAACTGGAGCTGTGCTCCCTGCTGGGGATCAGAAAGAGCCGGGCTTGTCTGGGAACACTGGTCGAGTGGTACAGAAGTTCAGGTTGAGGGTGGTGAGAGAGGCTGAAAAGCATCCTGGGAAGCAGCTCAGCCAGAGGGAAGAAGCCAGGCCGGTCAAGGTTAGCCTAGGAATAAAGGCTTGCACCTTCAAGGGGTATAGAGATGGTGAGGCAGAATGAAGGTTATTATCTAACATCCATCCCCATCCAGTCCTTAGAGTCATATCTGAGGCCCAGGAAGAGGGAGGGTAGAAGGGAAAACAGAAAGTAATTTCACTAAACTCTGAGACACTCTGGGGCCCAAGGAACACTGCCTCGGGAACTTTTGCGGAGAAGGCAAGTCACGCAGATAAGAGAGTTCCTCTTCCTATTCAACCGCAAGACCCTGCACAGCTTTGCTACCATGAGCACTGTGGCAGCCATTGGCCCTTCTACATGGCTTGAGGAGAACTGCAGCCTCTCCCGCTGCAATGGCCAATCCATATGGGATTGACATATATACACCAATATGTATAAAACAGATAACTAATAAGAACCTGCTGTATAAAAAAAATAATAAAATAAAATTCAAAAATAAATTTTTGTAATCCATATGGGTATATGTACTATATATATATATATATATATATATATATACACACACACACACATATATAATACACACAGAAACACATATGTATGTCCCAGACCTTACCAGACAAATAAAAGTAATCATCACCAACACCATCATCAATTTATCTCCCTAACTCTCCTATTAGAGTCTGATTTCCTTGGGGAAAGGGCACTTTTTCTGCCTTGTTCACCTTGATACCTTAGAACCTAGAAGAATATCTGGCTTATAGTATGCATTCAATAATATTTATCAGATAAATGGATGGCTGTCACAACCCAGATCCTTACCAGGATAACACCTAGAAATTAGACCCTCTTAAAATATTCCCCCATAATTTTAGCAAGTTTCCAAAATAGTGTCTCATGTATCCCACCATCAGCGTCCTCCCAGCATTCAGCATGCTGGTCTACTTGTCAATGCCCTCTGACCATGAAACATCATTGTCACCATTGCTCACAGTCAAAACCCCATCATCTGTGCCCAGGATTCACTTCCAATCCTCAGAGTGCCAAACTACTGCCGGGTTTGAGCCAGAGCTTGAAAAAATGTCCTCCTCTCCAATTGTGGACCACACTTTGTCACTAGGGCCCAAAGCAGCTCTGGTTGGCCCAGAAATTGACAGTCTCTCTTGAATGGTTCTGTGATTTGGGACCCTCAGCCCTCTAACCATAAACGTTCAAATCCAGTAAAAGGTGGGCAGGGATAAGACACTGTATTATTCATACCAGCTTTTTTGCTCTCTCCATCAATCCAAACTCTCCCTTCCTCACCATAATAAAACAAAATTCCCCTTGCATTATAATGTGCAAATAGACTCCAAGGGAAGGGAGAGGTGGGGTGGGGGTCACATTTTTAGCACTTACCGCACCTGGTCCTCAGTTCAGCCAGTCCAGCAAGACTCAAGGTGAGATGGAGAGTTAGAGTTAGAGATGGTGGAGTTCCAGGGGACCATAAACAACAATCTTCTTTCCTGCTGACTTCTGAACCGGGTTGGAGACAACCTAGAAGAGGAAGGCAGATGAAGACTCAACTCTCATCCTTCTTGCTGCAAGTCTGAGCAAAAACTAATTCTCATTATGGTGGTTTACATCTGCTGGTAAACAAATTTCTTAATCCTGAACTCCTAACCAGCATAATTTAACCACCCAGCCTCCCCATGGACCTCCTGCAGACCTACCCCTATGCTTGCTGAATGACTGAGAGCAAGCGGGACCCCACGTCCCTGGCAGAAGCACACTCTTGCATATATACGGAGCTATATGAAAGGTAAAGACCTTAAGTCAACTGTTATTCTTCCCGGGTCATGAAATTATGGATAATTTTTAGTTTCCTCCATGAATGCATTCACGTGTACGTGTGTGTGTATGATTTTTCACATTTTCTATATGTATGCAATTTATTTGAAATCAAATTGGAAAAGAAAAGTAATTATTCAAGGTTATATTTCAAACAAAATGAAGGAAAGAAAAAGAAAGAAACTCTCACTTCCAGACAGTAGCTGAGATGGCCGTGAGAGTTTCTTTTTCTTTCCTTCATTTTATTTGAGATATAACCTTGAATAACGAACTCAGCTACTGTCTGGAAGAAATATGCACTTTGACACCTGATGACATTGCACCTGGGTTGGTGGCCCACTTATATCATGGAAATGAACTTTAAGCCTCGGGCGCAGAGAAGAAAGATTGCTCAGAAAATGGCAAGCTAAAGACAGAAATCCAACAAAAATATGTTCACTGGAGCTCTCTAAAGACTTGCAGAGGGCCCACTGACCTCCTCTAACCAGTTATTGAAGATTCCAAGAAAAAAAAGTTTGCCAGGCTGTAAATCCCTAGAGAGATGCTTCCTGGGTATGAGGATGTGGGGTTGCTGGTGGGGCAGGGCAGGAGGAACCTGAAACAGTGCCTCAGAATCACAGCAGCTCAGAGCTGGGAGAATCCATGGGGAAGGGAGAGAATCTGGTGTTCAGCCAACGAATTCCACTGTTGAAGAAAGAGCGAATGGAATGCCCAGTGATTTGATGAGGATGCCACGATGCTTTAGTAGCATCAGGGCACCTTCCACTTTTCTTCCCCTTTGTTTCAGTGACAAATGATAAATGTCATGTGGCCAATGAGTAGAAGAATCAAAATTGTAAGAATCAAATTGTAAGAAAGTTGTCTGGCCTTAAGAACACCCCTCTTCATAAAAACAACCAGGTGGTCCATGCAGGTTGCAGGACCCACACAAGAGAGCCAAGGAGTAAAGAGTTACAGCCTTTTCCCAAAGTATCATCAGTGGGGCTCTACCTCCACAGGATAATAATAGGTCTGATATGGGAAAAGAGGGGTGGGGAGTGGCTTTGAGAAATATTGGGTTAAACAACATTTTAAATGAGTCCTGACTGCTAACAGCTTTGTGAATTTGTCTCAAATACCTTCGACCATAGAAACTTTACTCATCTTGTAGGAATAATGTTGTACAGATGTAATTCGGATAATGCTAGGATAGAGGGTCACTGCCTTAGGCAAAATCCATAATTTATTTGGAGCAACCATGCCTAGGGTGTCCATGGCTGTGGCCTTCAGTCCTGTACCCTGAGTTTTTCCTGAGATAGTTAGAAACCCTACTCAGGAATGCTCCTGAACAGTAATCTGCTATTTGAGAACCACATGTCTGTTTATTTTTATTTTGCTAATTTTCTTGCTCCATCATCTGTGATTCAAAAATTATTTTTTGCACTGTAAAAGATATAATGAAATATCTTCCTTAAAACTCCAGCATTATTTTGATCACAGTCTTCTGTTTTGATGAACTATGGCACTGTGCCAAAGAAAGCCAAAAACAAAATCAGAGGATTTTCCTGCCTGACAGAGGATCCTCAGCAGGAGAAGAATCAAACCACCTCACCATGAACAATATCTGTTCAATCACTTCTAAACGACAGCACGGCAAGAAAGTATGAGCTATTGATTTTTTGGTTTTGGTTGTTTTTATATTTTAAAAAAAAGTTTTCTTTGTCAAATTGGAGTTTGAAAAGGCATCTGTCACTGGGATGAAGCATGGTACCTTTGGATATCACTTTGTTTGAAGCAGGCGGCAAACTAAACACTATATAGATATACGATCTTGTACGTGGACCTTGCTAGGAATAGGCTATTTTCTTAGCAGTTCCCAAATATATAATAAAGAAGTAAACTAAAATTTGATCTAAATTATTATTAGAATCTGCAGAGCCAATAGCTAAATCTAGATGCCAAAAAGAGTCAAGGCCAAAGAAATAATACATATGTAGGTCACAGACAAACTTGGTCAAGAGAGTGTCACTGAACCACTGAATGACAAAATACTTTGTTTCAAACTTATCTCTACGTATGGTAATATTCACGATGAATGTGACTAAAAATATATGTAGAGCAGCCTTACCAAAGTTCTTAAGTCATCCAAACGGTCAGAAGTGTGCCACTTCTAGTGAAGGCAATTGAAAATTTAGAATATACAACCTTTGATATGAGATCCTTTTCCCCCTGCAAGAAAATACCCCAATCCCCACCCCCAAACGAAATGGCCAACTCGTGGTCCTACAGAGAGAGAACCCAAGGCCAATGGCTCCAGTGGCCACAAAGAGGAGGGATAGCTGATTGTTTGTGTGCAGGTATGTGTGTAAAACACACTTTAAACTCTACACTTCTACAGTAGGGAGAACAACTAACAGACTGCTTTAATATATGTCTCTACCTCCAAAAGCTTTTTTTAAATTTTTGTTTTGTGTTCCTTAAATAACATGTCCTGCCATTCTCATGGTCATCCATAAGAAAAGATTGGTCCTCATGGTCTGCAAACCCTCTGTTTCATAAACAGCAGCCTGTCTTAGCAAGTGCTTCCTCAAGAATGCATAATCAAAGAAATCTTTATCTTTGAAAGTAGAAATTTCGATAGAACAATAATTAATTAATTTTTTAATTTTTTTCTCCCCTGCTGCGAAAATTAACCTGCATCTGCTTTTTAGAAAGGGCTCTGATTTTGCCTGGGGCTGGGCCAGGGTCTGCCCTGCATGGAGGGCTGGAGGTGGTGGCTCTTTAGAAACTATAGGCTGGAATAGGAGTGATAACGGAGGAGAGCTGGAAGGGGAAACAAAGCAAGGTGGGGGGCACTCAGAGAAAGGGAGCGTTAAGTCTAACTCTGTTTTCCATTGAGGCTACAGTTTTCAGGTTCTAGGTGTTTCCTGAATTTCAAGCTCTGGCCCCTTCATATAGTCACAGAAAAAAAATTGTTTTCATTTACTATAAAGTGACAATACTACTTCACAGCAGATATTTCATACAAGGTAAGGGGCATCTGTAGGACTTTGAGAGTCAGACACACAAAGGAAAATAGAAGGACAAAGAGAGAGTTAGCAGTGTGAGAAATCATGCCCACAACTCTGGGAAAACCTTCTATATTAAAAAAAAAAAAAATCGGGGGTAAAGAAGACATACAGATGGCCAACAGGCACATGAAAAAACACTCCACATCGCTAATTATCAGAGAAATGCAAATCAAAACTACAGTGAGGTATCACCTCCCACCAATCAGAATGGCCATCATCAAGAAGTCTATAAATAATAAAGGCTGGAGAGAGTGTGGAGAAAAGGGAACCCTCCTATACTGTTGGTGGGAATGTAAATTGGTGCAGCCACTATGGAGAACAGTATGGAGGTTCCTTAAAAAACTAAATACAGAGCTGCTATGTGATCCAGCAATACCACTCCTGGGCATATATCCAGAAAAGATGAAAATTCTAATTCCAAAAGATACATGCACCCCAGTGTTCATAGCAGCACTATACACAATAGCCAAGACATGGAAGCAACCTAAGCATCCATCAACAAAGGAATGGATAAACAAGATGTGTGGGGTGTGTGTGTGTGTGTGTGTGTGTGTGTGTGTGTGTGTGTGTGTGTG